>NW_024582016.1:0-146775 GCF_017639235.1 Corvus kubaryi
GATGATGCCATCCTTCAGCTCTTTCTTCCAGGCAGTTTTTGTGAGGCGTGTAGCTTGTTAACTAAAAAAGTGTAACTTGGTACAGAACACACATAAACACAACTTGTTCATGTTTTATATACAAACTTGAATAAGCATATATCATCTTAGAAATTTCAACTAAAAGTATTTTTGGTAATGGAAGTGAACAGTATTTCAGAATACATAGATCATTGTCACCTTTTCAGTATTTTGAGTAATTAAATAAAATGTTTTGAATATGTTAAACTATTCCTGAACCTTTGAAAAATGGTGTCTCAGTACAGATATATATGGGTGTTACTATTAAAACACTATTTGGCTACAAACTAAGGAATACTACTCCACTTTAATGAACTAATTGTCAAAGGTGATTTATTTATGCTTATTTATTTCACAGTATTGTTTCTTAGCATTGCCAGGTCCTGTCTTAAAAAGAGGGAAAATACTTTTCACAGGAGTTTTTCAAAACAAGTGCAACAGTGCTGTTGTTTACTTGACATGGTGGTGTTCAGTCAAAGGTTGGGCTCGATGACCTTGGAGGTCTTTTACACCTTTAGTGATAAATTCGAAATACCTTATTTCTGTACAAAGAGCTGGCAGTTAAATCTTTTGCTTGGATACTAAAGTGATAAACAATAATACATGAACTCTGGGATAGAAAGACTCTGCTCAAATTTTTGAACAAATCCCATCCAGTTTAGTGCAACTGGGACTATATAACCAAAATATTAGCAAGTAGCCTGTATGATAAATTTTTCCACTAAATCTTGATATCCCATTACAAATTATTATTCTTGATCTTCCTAGAAGTTAAAAGGCACAAACTTCATCCAGATAAAGCTTTTTATGGTGGTGATAATTCTTTTCTTCTGAGAAATTGGATTTGTAATGGAATCAATGATTTAACCTTAGGAAAAATGAACTGTATAGTGTTTCAGTACTAAGTGCAATTGACGGGATAGATCATGTAATACATGTGAAAATATGTTTGCAATTATCTGATAGTGTTTTGAATTTCATCATAAAGGGATACATTTTTTATATGTTAGTTGCAATTTCGGAAGATATCATTGGTTTTGTTTCTTAAAATTTGGAATATTTAAGGGGTGGAGCAATGAAACATAAATCTGTCCATTATTGGGTATTTCTATTTTGCACACAGATGAATTCTCATCAAATTTGATTTGCTGACTGGTGGCCAGAACAGATGTTATCTTAATAGAGAAGAGAAGCATATGGAGCCACAGGGCCACCTCCAAACTTCTGCGACCCAATATTGGTTCATTGTTTATTGAAGTATGAAAGAAAATACTTCTTTGCAAAAGTCTACAAAGCTCCATTCTGAATTATTACAGCTGGGTCACCACAACATTATTAGCTCACTAAGATAAAGATTTTATTGACAGAAAAAGTGTAGCATCAATTCTTGTTATTCTAAAAAAAAAAAAAAAAAAAAAATTAAAAGTACCCCAGGCAGATGAGTTTGTGTCTTTTGCTTATTTGAATTTGAAAGAAAGAAGGGCTGTAAATTAGAGCTTACACTGTGGAAAACCCTTGCTCTGTTTTGGGGTTCTTGCGACAATAACTAGTGAAAAATTCTGTTTGAAAAGTTATGGAATTGACATTTTTCTGCAGAATAAAGTTTAATGTATTTGGTAAATTTGTATTTATGATGAACATATAACAGTTTTAGTTATGGCATTTGCATGAACTAAAGTTATACCCTTGTAACTGTGCCGTTAGAATAACTACTTGTTCAAGTGAAGATTTTTAGGTTTTTTAGAGAAACTAGTTTGTATTATATGCCTGTCAGAAGCAAACTTCTGATTTGGAAAAGCACCATGTAAACAAAGGATTAAATGCTCCTTTTCACTTTTAAAAAAGAGCGTATAAAGCCTGTATTAAATGGTCCTTCACACTTTCTCATATATTTAATTTTTACAGGAAAAATATATTCTATTTTTGTAAAAGCATCTATATAAATGAAAACCACTGATTTAATTCTGGACATGAAAAATATCCTGAGGATTTTTTGTCTTGGAATTAATGTTATATTTATGATACTTCAAGTCCTCTAGATATTACAAATTTAGGAAGACACTTGCAGGTTTTCTGTGATTTCAAAGACACTTACTCATATCTGTCATATTCAGTTTGAGATTCTTATGGAAAAATGAGCCTGCATTTTGAATTTACATTACTTAGCTAAAGATAGTTTCATTTTCCTGCGTATTACTCTGTTCCTTGCTAAAGCTGTAGCTCAGAGCAGCAACTTGGAAACTTTTGAACATACTTAAATTATAATAATTGCATTAAAGCAATACTGAATATTAAGATAGGAAGTGGGGACATCTGAAAATCATGTAGTAGATTATGTCTGCAGTGGTAATTTCCTATTAGCCTAGTATAAGGAGCAACTTACACTGGACCCTACAGCCTGGATGCTTACTACAATAGTACCAAGTCTTTGCTGCAAGAGAATAGAAATGAACAGTTACTTTGTGGTTCCTTCATGCTATAATCAAGTTAGGAAAAAAAGGTGCGATTATTAAGAAATGTTATTAATTAGGTTTACATAAGGTAATTTAAACCTTTGAAGATTACTTGAAGTGTCAGAAGATCAGCATGGGTCTTCGTGAAAGGAGCAGAACTGCAGAAGTACCATGTTCAGCCACCTGTTATCAACATTTCTGGCTTGCCACCTAGAAATAGGCATTAATGGCACAACCCAGGCTACTGCAATGAAGCTTGTACACATTGTAATTATTCCCTTTCTAGGTCTTTACTTTGACCATCAAGTGATTTTCTGTTTATATACTGACACCACTTTGCATTAAAGATGATGAGTCAGTTTGGGGACTTTTAATTTACTTTAGTAGTCATTTATCAGTTGCCCTGAAGTCTCTATCTTGTTTCAGTTTCGATGAAGTTAAGGCAAAGAACAATTTGAGGGTTTTGAATTGAGTCTGGTTGTTTTTCTTTTGCAACCATATGCCAGTGCTCCAAAGGCCTGTCTTGTGGCTGGTTAAAACAAAATAAAAACATCTATAAAAGGTCCCACTCTGAGAAATGCGTACTAATTTCAGGCGAAAATTCTTTTCATTTGGTGTTTACGAATTGCACTTTTAAAACTTTGCCTAGAGGTAGGGAGGAGTGTTTCAAAAATCAGATGTTGAAGTAAAATGGCTATAAAAACATGTAATCTTCCATTTTACTGTATTTCTTCTTCTGAATAAGTAATGCTCTAATAAAAATTAAAGAGCAAGTTGCATTTCGAAGATCAGGTCATCATAATTCATTGACATTAGGCCACATAACTGAATAATGTCTTACTTCAGTGAAATACATCAAATGAGATCAACAATTATGACTCATAAACATGCCTCGCAGGCATAAAACAGCAGGGAATTAGCATGTGAGGCTGATAAATATGCATGTAAATAAGCTCCCAAAGGAATAACATGGGTTTGATTGATAGGTTTAGAATTGGAACATATGTAAACCCCTTTATTCCTCATTCTGGTGTAGCTAAGTAAAGATGCGTTTTACTTGTTAAAAGTTTCAATAACTTTGTAAATCTTAATGCCACATCTGCTTTTGTGTGTGCAGGCACGTGTGAGTGTCACTTGAGAGATTGATTGAATTGTCTGCAGGGTAGATGCCCTCACACTAAGACTGTCGTGTTTGTGTATGGATATTGGAGCAGTTGTGTATGTGCGTGCACACGTATACGTGTATTTGGGCACTGCATGGTAGGGGGTGTTGAGCAAAAGATTTTTTTGGGGGTTGTTTTACTCAGAATTTACAGATTTTAAAGTTTGGTTCTCAAATAGAAAACTGAGTTGCGAGTTTTGGTATATGCACCAGTATATTTATTTTTGTAGATACATTCTGCATTGAAGGTAATTACTATTTATATTACAGAAAGTCCCACAAGTGCTACTACATTTAAGAGTCTGGCAGTGATTCTTTATAAACTTCCAATTTTTTTGGCATCTTACAGCTTGAGCTCTTATCTACAACTTCAAAGTACCTATCACAGCAGTATCTCTGTGTTGATCAGCCCAAGTGCTTATGCTGTGCAGAGATTTACATCCCTATTGTTAGAAAAGTATAACATACATTGTGTTTATAAAACATTAATACTTTGCTTTGCCAAATACAGACCAATTGGTTGCCATTGTCATGTGGCCTGGTGTACATCTGCTTTATTACCATTCCCTGCTATTAGGCAATAAAAACTTTTCCAACTGATGCACACTTACTGATGTTGCATCAAGCTGTAATTACGCTAAAGTGATCTTAGACCAGTGGCAGGCAAGATGCAAAAACATTTTCAATAGTGTGGAGTGTGTATTGACTGTAGATTTTGGTTCTGGGTGGTTTATAGCTAAAACAGTCATTCAGAGAAATTGGAGCTGGGGCTCGTATCAGAGATCACAGTTGTTCACATGCGAAAACCTCAATTCTGTCATACCTACCTTTCGCTTCGAGATACCTTTCTGTGGAGATAAAGCTTCAGCAAAACAGCTTCCTTCTGTTTAGATTTATGGGGTAGCAGAGTAAATATTTTCCAGTTAAGATCAGTAAATTCAGGAGCTACCGCTTAGTTCTGAAAGCCAGCTCTTTTTGCTGCTGAAAAATAAATAAACTTGTAGCACTTAGAGACATCACATCAAATCTCACGTGGCTTCTCACGAAGCAATTTATAGCTACCTTGTATAATTTGTATAGAAATGTTAAGTTGATCCCTGCTCCAACAGCATCAACTGCTTAACCCAGAATGTAACAGCCTGTGACACCAAGAAAAAGCATGCCCTGTCTACAGACTAGGGGAGGGGATTTTTCATAACAGAGCTGAATAAGCAGATTGCTATCAGGAACTCCGACGGGCCATGTTTCATGTATCTAGCTGCATAGCACTGTCCTTTTTCACAGAGGATGCCTAGATATCTCTTGAGCCAACAGAAATAGAAAATAAACCACTTTTTTTTTCCCCCCTAACAATGTGCCTTTTTTTTTACACTCAGGGCCATGACAGGCTGTCACTCAGTTTCAACTCCCCACAAGAAATGTCCTTGAATGGTTCAAGAGAAGCCAGAAAATTGTTGTTAAGTATTTTTTTTCATTCACCTCTAGAATTTTCCACATTTTCTCCAACATGTGTGAAGCCACTGGGAAATATGGTTAAATGAGTTAAGCAGACATCACCCATCTGTGCATCTCGGGGAAAATAAAAACAGTGCTGTCCCTCCGAGAGCTTTCTTGGTACATAACCAAAATCGGAAGAACAACCACACTCTAAAGCTAAACCTAGGCAAGGCTGTTGCAGGAAAAAAGGGAGGAGCACTTTGATGGAACGGCTTCTTCTGGCTTACCCCAGTCTCGCTCGTGTGTGGCCTTCGCAGAATGTAAGGTGTTCCTAACACCTGTGCTCCTCCCAAATGCCTGAAGGCTGCCGGACAGCCGAGAAAACATGACTGCACATCATATTTGCTTCAGACAGTGTTAAAAACCTGGCATTCAGCCTCAGCTCTGAATTTCAGTCCCCTCACAAGCCAAAACAATCACGTTGCAGCCTCCCCCTTGTTTGTATAAATGTTTTATAATTTTAGATAGAAGGCATCACAAGAACCCTACTTTTGCTCAAGTCTTGATTTACCCTTTAATATTGTTCACTGCAGCTCTTCCTACTACTCAAGTGATTTGTAATTTGTATCTCTCAAACAGTTCCCACTTGGATTTCTCATGCACTGAAAAGTCAGATGCCTGACATTACTGTGTAAAGTTAAGTGCTTGGGGTTAATGAGTGGCATTAAATTTTATGAGGTCATGTCCAGTAGATGTTAAAAGAAGCTTAAGGGAACTTTATCACTGATAGAAATTAACAGCACAAAAGAATGCCTGAGGGAGTTCACTTCTAAGTAAAAATAAAATTGGTGGTATAAAAATTAAAATATAGCGTGATTGTGATTAATGTAAACATTTTTGTTAGGTAATTGGTTACTTCTTGCTGTAAAAGAAATGAGACCTCACAGGTTGAAAGAATATTATTGTATTTAGAAAGCAATTAATGTTTCCAGTCAAATGAAAAAAAATCTACATCACCTACGATATTTATATTCTTTCAGTAAACATATAACCTTTGGGGCTATATTTATCAAATAGTGAAGCCTCCACTTACTTACATTAGTTTTTTCTTTGGGCAAAATATGTTTTCCCTAGTGGAGTATGTTATTTTGTTTCATTAAACCTTTATTTCTACTCACATGCATTGCTTATATTACAGACCAAATGAGTAAATTCTGTGTACTTAAGTCATCTAAGGTTTGTGTTTTTGGGTGACTGATGGATGGCATGAAAATTCTGTTTCAAAAAGAAAATGGCTACATTAACTTATGGATAGATTTGTTTTGCATAATTATGTGGGGAACCATTCAGTAATTACACCAGTATTCACATGCTGTAATTTTCGTCGCCTTTATTCACTGTCATTCCAATGGGAGGAAACGGAAGCCTTGTTCAGACGTAGATATTCTTTCTTGCTCTGTCTTACAACCTGCAGTCACAGCATTTTCAAATAATGCCTGTACTTGAGTAAGACAGCTATTGTATGGAATCTCACTCCCATAGGATGCATGAAAATTCAGCACCTCCTTTAGGGTCTCTAATACCGCGCTATGGATACACTGAATGACCTGGTGCAGACCCATTCCTTCCACATCACTCGAGCTCTGTGCTGGGGCACTGGTGGGGGGAGCAGTGTGAAGCCTGCTGAGAATGCAGAGCTCTAGTATGCAAGAGCCAAGTCTCTGGTTCAGAGCTTTTTCTCCTCTCCAGCTTGGTGGAGAGGTACCATGCTTGTCATAAAGCAAATCATGTCCGCGTCCTGAATTGAGGTGAAACTGAAGGAAGAGGGAAAATGTTTTAGAATTTGTAGACCCTCAGGACTGTTATGTTGCTCTCCAGATGGTTATTTTTGAGTTTTAATATGAATTACATATGCGAAATGCCTTTTCAGATTTTCTTTAGGTGGTACTCGGTCAAAAAATACAAGATGAAAAAGCTGAATCTCTCTGATGCTGGGTAACATTTTTGTCTTGCACACAGACTGTTTTCTTTTTTGGCTTAAAGATATTGGACATTTTTGTGTTAGAGAACTGAGCTAACTGTTGAGAAGAATTGACCACTACTAAATGATTTTTTCTATTATTGTGTAAATTAAATCATCAAACTTTTGAAAAACTTCAATATAATCGTTAGGCACAAGAAAAATCTAGTCATACTTGTCTCATTTGCATTTTAGAAGTCTCATATTTCTTACGTCTTCCTAGTGCTTTGTACTTGCATCCTTAGTTCCATTCTGAACTGCCACTAGGAATTGACGCTACTCATCCTCTGCACAGGAGGGCAAGGATGGAGAACAGAAATCTGTCCTGTGGTGGATTACATACTTTTTTGCGAAAATGTTTTGTGGGGAGTTTTTTTCCTCAACATCTACAACAAAGTGATCATTGTTTGACAAACTACCTTGCACTGTAGCAAATAGAAGTGTTTTGTCACTCTTGCTGTCAATTCGATATATTTTTATATTCTGATGTAGCTGTGGACTTTCATCTCTTAGACATCTAGAGTTTACTGCTAATGCATATATACCTTTGCTCTTCAAATTTTTCTAGATCTGTCATTCACAACATGCATCTGCTTTTGCACCAGCAAAGTGCACAGTTGGTACTCTCCAAATTGACTAAAGGTTGATTTACAAGAATTTTGATTAAAATCTAGTGTTTTCATTATGCCGTGGCATATTTTGATTTGGCAGCTTAAAAGCTCTAGCTCGGTACTTCTTTTCTACTGTTTGGTGACATGTTTTTTTCTTTGGAGAAATTTATAGAAAATGTAGGGTACTGCTCCATTTTGTGTTCTCTCAGTTATGGGTCTACTGAATGCACAATGTATGCCAAGAATTAACAGCCTTAATTAGACAGCCTCAATGGTAGTCCAGGGCTTTCTGGCTTTGTCTTGTAAAACCAAGCCAGGCAGCTGTAAGCTCAGTTGTCCCTTCCTGGTGTGTGTTCCTTCTGTATAGTTAATTTGATTAGGATAAGGGCTGTTCCATCAGCAGCAGTAACACCCTTTAACCATAGAGTTTTTGAGCCTATGTGACAGTGTTGGTTGTCTTCAGGTTCTGGGTTTTTCCTCAGATGCCTTGCCAGGTTGCCAGGTACTAGTGCTGTGGTAAGGTGAAGGTAGCATGATGGGTTTTTTTTCTTCTTTTAACAGTGTGTTTCTGAATTGTGCTACCTCTAGACTCTGCTGCTGTTGGAACAGGTCTTAAGTTTTACACAGATAACTTTAAATGTGTTACTTAATTACATTATTAATAACATGTTTACTGAATAGATGTGAGCAGGATCCTATTTCTAATTAATTTAATAAGTTGTTCTGCAATTTATGTTAATATAAATCCAAAGCAGCCTTTTGGACCTACAGATCTGGCTGCTTCCAGCAGTGCTAAGAGGAGTTGTGGTAGGGAAGTAGGAGGCTGCAGCTAGAAGGGGTTGGTGGAGCTGAGCTGGAGTGACAGGGATGCTGTGGGTGCCCAAGAGTGTCTCCCTGGCCCTGGACATATTAGTGACTGGCCGCTTCCCACATTCCTGCACATGGGACTTTCTTCACCTCTTACTGTGTGCTTTTACAACTGTAGAATTTAAGGAAAGCCCAGGTGTTGCCCAGTCTTGCATCTCAGTGACAACTTCCTTACTTGAAGCTTCTGGTCTGTTTCCTCTTCCTTGGAGCCATATTTCTGCTGCTGCCTCTCGGGGGTAGTGCCAGCCCTTGCACTGGATGCCAAGTAGCTCCTCTGCCCTTTAGTTTCTCATGTGCCCAAATTTCTGTGTTTCCGTTAATTCTTTTATTCATTTATTATTCTGAAATTCTTTTTTTCTTTCTGGTTGCTTCCTAGCCATAAATGCTGTCTGTTTTCCCATTCCAGACGAGCAAGTAGCTAATTACACACATGTCACCACGGTGTGGTGGATGCTCTGATTTCAGGCTGTCCCTCTTTGCATGCATGTGCTGGGCAAAGGAAAGTGGCATGATTTTTCATGTTTTCATTAAACACATTTGCACTCCAGAAAGAAGGTCCAGGAGAGCACATTTTGCTTTCAGAAGCCTTTCACATCCATCAGCAATGCTGTAAGTCATCAGCCTGCTGCAGTAGCGTCCTTTGATAAGAAACAGCAAAGAAGCGAAGCTCTTTTTAACTCCTGGTCCTGGTTATCGTGAGACCACCTCCCCAACTTTAGGAGGTGAGGCTGCATATCACTGCCACGTGGCTCCCTGGCCAGGTTGGCTTTTCTCCTGACAAACCTGTTACAGTTTCAGATCAGCTAGCTCCTTGTTGAAAGGGCAGTTCTATTTCAATAAAAGGGCACTTAATCTTTTCTTGTTTGTCTTCTACTATCATTTAATCTTGGAAAAACAACAGAATGCTAGAAAACTCCTGATCAATCTTTTTTGTTTCAGTTTTTTTTTTTTTCCTAAGCTCAATGCAATATGCATTACTGCTTTTGAATATGAAAATCAGACTATACATCCATATGATTTATTATCCCAAACAGAAGGATTGCAACAATCTATAAGATAGAAATGTGGTTAAAAATAGGGTGTAATTGAAGTAAGTTAAAGGACGATAGTAGCCTTTAAACATGTAAAGAGATGGTATGTTTTTCTTAGTATAAATGGTCTCTGGAGACCACCTTTTTATAGTGATTGTGCATGTCTAAGATTAAGCAAAGCTGCATGACCAGTGCTATCTCAGGAGGATGCTGAGTCATTAACTCATGTTTATTGCCTTTTGCCATCTTTAGTTTATTGCAATTTATAGCTCAAAGGCCTTTTAGGCTGTTTATAAGTTAAAATTAGCTAAATTCTTCTGGATGCAAGTATAAGTCACTCAGCATTTGTATATCATCAGGGTGTAAATTCCTAGCAATGAAGCCAGGCAGCTTCTAAGATTTTTTTTTCTTTCTGTGCAAAGTCTAGTTATGCTGCTTGTCCCTAGTTAAACTGCATTACTCTGTCCTCTGTTTTACTAATTTTGCTAATTTGTGATTTTGAAAATTGTGTGTGCTCTTAAAGAATTTACTGAAGTTAGCGATGATGTTATTTATTAGGTATACAGTTTCCACTTCAATCAGACTACACCAAAATGTATCTTATCCTGGAGTCCTTTGAGTCACACTTGGTGAGATGACCTAGGAATTTGTTTAAGTTATACATGATAAAAGATCAGCCAGGTTATGTGGCAGATACAGGCACTAGCGTATGAACAGAAGTGGGCATAGTATACTATGGACCAAAGACAGGTGCACTGGGAGAAATAACTGAAAAACACTTAGAAGAATCACCTTTTACCTTACCCTGTGGATTTTTTGTTCTACCAGTCTTATTGCTGCTGGTAGCAAATTCAGTTCAGGCATTACTGGACTAAATGTGTATTGACTTCAGTGGAGTCACATTTGCTTATATAAGCTAGTATTGTGTGGTTCCCACTAAATGGGAAGTCAAACTATTTTTCCATGTACATGCATTTTCTGAAGTGTTTAAATCACTATTTGCATCACAGTTAAACTTTTTTCCTTCCCATCATGCCTAGAGAGATTATATTAAAACACATCTGGATATAAAGTATTTGAGATTTTGGTAACTTTCAATCACCTGGGAATTCTTCTGAAGCATTCATATGAATTAGTTCAGTGCCCTTCGAGTAAAATTTCTTACTGTTGTGTATTATATTGGTTTTAGTTCAGAGTACAGTGTATATAGCTCAGTCTATTTTGGTAAATGCAGAGGCTTCAACAGGAAAAGAAATACCATAAATAAGTCCCTTGAATGTACTTATTGTTGAATTTATTTTAAATTGAACTGCATGGGACTACATTTCTTAAACACTGATGCTACATTCTAATTTCAGAATCAGTCATCTAGACCCCTGTATATCTTTTCCCATCCACACTTTTTCACACATACATTTCACATGGGGAATGGTGGCATGTTCATTTACAGACTAACCTAATGACAGGATTGGTGTTTAGATTTGTGAACACTCAGAAGCAGTTTCACTTAAAATGGAAACCCTCTTAATTTCATGTGTCTTGATTTAAACAGAAGTGCATAGAAAAAAATGTTTCAAACAGAGATGTTGCCTGGAGAATACACTGAGTTTACACATATATGCATATACACATACACAATTGTGATTTTATAAGCAAAGATCATGGAAGGTGCCACTTGATTGTCGTAAGTCAGCAATCCAAAAGACACCAGAATTGACTGGGTTTGAGCAACATGCGGTACAAGATATTATTCCAGAAGTTTTGTTTCTAAATGCAAATCAATGTGTCTGCCTGTCATACTGTTGAAACAGCTTTCAGCAGGGCTAAAACAGGCTTTGATTTTGCACCTTGATGCCAGTGTTCCTTACCTACTTCTAAGTGTGACCAGCTTTCACTATCGCAAGATTGGCATCTCTACGGGTACTATATTGTGCTTTACAATTATGTTCCTTTAATAATTCAAATGAGCTTAAAGGGGAAAAAACACTGTTAGTGCTTAATATATTTTTTTCATGTCAGTACTGTAGGTTAAACAAAATATTTCAGCCTCTCTGACTTTTGCACTTCAAATGGCGAGTTCATTAGTTCATCTCATAATGAATTATCTTCATATATCAGTAATTATCATAGTGTATAGGTTTTTATTTCATTCGTGGCAAAATACAGTATTTTAGAGCAGAGATGATAAAACTAAAATGCTGTCAGAAATCTGTGCTCCATGCATTCAAAGTGTGCTTCTAATGCTAAATGAACTTGAAGCGAGGGATAGAGAGCCAGGTTTATACGTGAAAGATCGCTCACCCAAAAGTTGCATCATATTTATCTCAGAAAACCGAACTTGCTCAGAGTGAAACGTTCTCCAACTTTCCAGCCTGGTAATTGTTTAATAAATATCAGCAGTGCCGTGCACTTAGCTCTTTGGCTGGAGGCATTACTCCGGGCGGCTGTGCGCTGCTCCGGCCGCAGGCTCCGCGCTGAGGGGGCTGCGCGGCTGCGCGCGGGGCCGAGCCCGCGGCGGGGGCGGCCGCCGCTTCCCAAACTCTGCAGCGCCCTCTGCTGGCCCCGCGCGGCAGCGCCCGGCCCCCGCCCGCAGCCCGCGCGCGGAAAGCCGCGGCTCCGCGGCGTTTCACCTCTGAAAGATGTGCTTTCTGTAGTAAAATCTCAATTTGCCGTATGTTTTCGGGGTTAGTTCTCCTTTTATTTTTTTTTTTTTCCCCTCCCACTGCCATTTTGGTCTATCAGCTTCTTTCTATCAGAAAGCTTCTGTCGTCTTAGGCTTTTTGTATTTTATTTTATTTTTCCTTGGCTGCAGAGATCCTGAAGACTTTCCAAACTGCATATTTGGTGCTGTAGAAATACGAATTGTCTGGTCTTTTGTAAACCTTTCAGTTGTCAGACTGTTCTCTTTCAAAATAATAGAGGAGCTTGGAATCGCCCATGCTAAAATTAAGAATTTATAACTGTATGGAACAGATGTTTTCATAAACATTTGCTATAATTAATTTCAACCAGGGGATTGAAGGAACAAAGCAGTTTTTCCCTCTTCAAAACTTTATTGCCTTTTCCCCATACAGCAAACTCAGAAATCTTTGCTTTAATATTGTTAATGAAACAAATTTACTTCTCTGTTTGGTTTTCATTGTGAAAAAGGAAAGCTTAATTTGGACAAGATACCGGTCTTTGAAACAACGGAGAAATACCCTGATTTTCAAACATTGCATATAAAGGCTTAAGATACAGAGCATAAGTGTTTAGGTGCTCATTTCTGAGACCAGAGCTCTGTAGTGTCAATTGTGAGAGATGCCTACATGTTCGAATAAATTTCATCCAGATCAGTCTGATGAATATCTATCTGTGGAGTAAATAGTAAAAAAGAATTTTATGTTTGAAGAGTTGTGAATCTTAGTGTTAGAAAAAGCAAAGGGATCTCATGGTATTATATATAGTTTTAAAGCATAGTAAAATGCTTATTGTATGTTGATTACCCCTTTATACTCACAATAAAGGTCTGCAATCTGTTAAGCAATTTTTTTGTTGTTGTTTGTATTATATGAGGAATACATTTTGACTAAAAATTTTATTCCATATTTGTATTGTCACTATTTTGGGGGGGGGATATTGTTTGGAAGGTATATAGTTTAGGGACAGCATTGTGATATTATTGTGAAGAAGAAAAAATATCCATGCTTTATTGTTCTGTTTTTACTAGTTTCTGTATATTATATCAATATCATTTGAGGGAAAAAAAGTGTTTAAAGTTTTAAAAAAAGAACAGCTTAATTGTTTTACACCTGAAAGAACCAGTGCAGCTGCAAAGATTTTTTGAGCAAACTAGAATTCCTGACTGATCTGTCATCTATAAAGTGTGCAAAGAAAAATAGGTAGCTGTCATTAAAATTACATTTCAGCTTTCAATAACCATTTAATGAGTAGCGTAATTATATAAGTATGGTACCTCAAGTACTTCACTCAATAATTAAAAATAATCTCATCTTTAAAGTGAAAGCGCTATAATTATTATTTGACTTAACCAGGACCACTGTTGTGATCTCCAGTGGCACCTCAGATTGTTCAAAGTGGTTTTGAAAGTATAAATTAAAATTGGATAAATCATTAAATTATTAAGCTTTAAATATGCTGAAAATTAATATAGCATGGAAATTTGAAGTCGTGTTATAAGAATTGACAACCTTAGACTGCAAGCATAGATTTGTGTTAAAATTTGACTTGTCTCTAATCATAAAACACTGCATTAATGATCGAGTGTTTATATCAACTTAAATTTTCACAACTGTTAAATAAATTTTGTGTTTTAACAACATTTTAACCCCTGATTAGAATACAAAGAAAAACATTAAGCAGAGTGCAAACAGGTCAGAAGGATCTGTCTCCATCATGACACTTGTAAGCAGGGAAATGCACAGTTCAGTCACTTAAATAGGATCATTTTATCACAAATTCCTAAACTGCCAGCCATAAAACCTTTTCATAGCTGACACAAGATTGGTAAATTGGTTTGCACTATATAAATACACGTGTGCTCACATACAGACATGCATATGTGTGTGTATGCATGCATGCAGAAATATGTATATATTTGAAGACAATTCTTCAGTATCAAAGTATATTTTCAAAAGAAACAAAAATAGTTTGATTATTTTTTAAGTTAGGAGTGCAGCCATCAAGCAAGGCCATGTCACTCAAGCTTCTTGTCTTTGTTGACTTGGAGCTGGTTGTAACAGTATCCCATGCCTTCTCCATAAGAAGTCCAGTGCTGAATTTTTACTTCTCACGGGAAATAGCTGTTTTCAAGATGTAATGAAAGAGTTGAGGGAGAAATGTCTGATCCCTACATCATTCTTCACATGCTTTTTTACTCTTGCTGAGTACATGCTTAAGCTCAGTGTTCATTGTGCCTGGAGCATACCCAGAGTTCCCACCTGTGAATTGGGGCTTTGAAATGCTGTCCAGTTTCTTCTTATTATCTGAAGTGGAAGCTGTGCACTGCACCTTGAAAAAGCTCTTCTGTGAGAAAATACCCTATCAGTTGAGTCACCATCCCTGGAGGTATTTAAAAGACATCTGTTTTTTTTAAAGATGTGGCACGTGGGGACATGGTTGAATGCTGGACTTGGCAGTGCTGGGTTAGTGTTAAGGCTTGATGATGTTACAAGTCTTTTTCAACCTAAATAGTTCTGTGATTCCATCACCGTTAAAAGAAAGTAGTGTGCAAGTTTCAATTGGGCTTCTCCTTGTTACAATTTCTACAGATAGTTTTCAGATAATCTTCAGGAAGTGTATTTCGCAGCTTCCTTATTCTGGTTTCTCCCATTTTATGCTATGCCTATAATCTCAAATATGTTCTTGGCAAGAAAACAGTTACTGCAAGTGACAAGCCCATGTGTTCTGGGTGAATCTAGTACCCTAGCAAGTGTACCGTTTGCAAATCCTTCTCCATGCATCTCAGAAGTCTAAAGAAGCCTGCATTTGAAATGTTCTTTTTTGATTAGTTAGTAAAAGTGTCAATTTTGAGTTACACAACTTGTCTTATAACTGCCTCCAGTTGTGTCCAGTAGTGTCAGGTCCCAGCTACCCAGGGCCCAGCTCCCTTTAGCTGTTGGTCTCTGTGCACAAGAACAGACCTTGCTGAAATGGGGCAATTTCGGAGAGTTTTCATTCCCAGGCGAGGGAGTTGCTTAGTTAAAGAAGCAGCAAACCAAGTAATTTTCAGTCCCTTTGGAAGGATACAGCCTTATTTTATTATTGTATTAAAACCAGTAACTGCTCTAGTGCTGAAAGCCATACTTACTTTGATACAGATGCTTGTTACAGTATTGCTTGTTTCCCTTCTCTTTTCTCTGAAAGTGTGACAGGATTTATTTTACCTTTTTTCCCCCAGCTTGTGCATTTGAAGTTAGGAAAGCTTTTCAGAAGGTGCATAGCAGGGTTAGTAGAGTATCCTCTGTTTCTTAAGCAAAACCCTTCTTCCCATAACTGAGTTTCAGAAAGAAACTAAATATTAGGATAATACTGAATCAATTTTTTAAAGGAGACTACAGTTTTTGTTATGAGCATCATGAATCTTCTGTTCCTAACTGTTCAGTACACATCCCCATTTTACCAGAAATTTGGGTCATTATCAGTGAAGAAGATAGAAGTAATATATCTGTTCTACTGAGAGTTCACTGTATCTTTCAGAAGGCGTAACTGGAACTTTCCTGAGGAGAGGTGATCCAGGGCATGGATTCCCACAGCTTAATGTCATTACTTAGTGAAGCAGCAGTCTCATTTGTCCTCTATATCACTAACTATGGAAACTTAATAGGATTTGCTAAAAAGCCTTTTGGTTTAAACTAGGTAAAATTTAGGGAGTCTTCTGTTAAGAAAATGAATACTTTGCTCTTTGCTTTATGATTTTTATCACTTTCAGTGAAAGACGTCTTAATCATCTTTCAAGGTGCCATAACAGACATACCCATCTTAAAGGGGTAGAGCAAGGGAGCAATCACAGAAGGGTCTGTTCCACTAAATCCTGGGTTTGAGAGCTGAATACACCTAGCCCTATCCAATTTTGGGAGCTGCTACTAATGACATGATGAAGCAGCAAAAGCAGCTTGCAAAAAAGTGCCCAAACAGTAACTTGTATGATTATGAGATTTATTAATGATGGGTATACAATTAAAAATGCTAAAGTATTTTGGCGGTCATTAAATAAAGGAAATTATTGTATTCAGAAAAAAGCAAGCTGCACTTAGAGTAGTTTGTGAAGAACACCTCAGTGGATGTAGGAGACCCAGGATCCCAACAACTGTGGGGATCCTGGTGAGAGAACAACTATTATCCTTGTTATCTTTGCAATGTCCTGTTCACTCTTTGAGCAGGGCTAATGGTTTTGTTGAAAGCTCATAAAGTCCATGCATTTTTTGAGATAGTCTTAAAGTTCATTCTTCAGGAAGGAGGAGGATTATGTTGCTATTCTTGAAAAGACATGTTTTTTCAGTATATCAACTTAGCATTGTGAATGAGTTTTCTTTTTCAATCTCACTAGTCTGGTAGGCAAATGCTTAGGAGTTGTTCAAGTACAAATAAAGTGCAGTAGTGCATTCAGGACCCATTTTGATGTGCTGTGTCCCTGTAGCCATTGCCCAATACCACTGCACCTGGCCATATGGCTTTAACAGAGACTGAACATAGTTCAGTCATTTGTCTGAATGCTCAGGATCAGATGTGGAGATCGGTAATATATGAAAAAGCGTATTACTGAAAATTGTCCCAATATGGGACACTATTTTACAAGATATGAGAAAAAAAAATGAACAGATGGTTATTAATAACGGGAGGGTCGGCTCCTGGATGAAATATCTGGTGTTGTTAATTTAGTTAAATTTAGTAAACAAAAAGCAGATTGATTAAGTAGGATTTCCATTTTCAAAATAAATTGAGAGAGCTAATTAGTGAAATCAACTGGACTGAATGATTTTAGACTAAGATGTAGTAGAGGTTTGGGATTTATTTTAGACAAAGGTGCAAAAGTTAATAAAAACCCCTGCATTCCAAATTAGACAAGAAAAGAAACACTTGGAAGTTCTATGCCGAAGTGAATGATTAAGTATTTTTTTAAGGAATGTCTAGAATAAGCAGAGATCCTCAAAGAAACAGAAAAACAGCTTGATCTGCAGAGAAGGCCACATCCTGGATATCAGAAAGTACGGGGTTGTAGCGACAAATAGCAAAAATTAAGTTGAATTAGACCATAAGATGAGAATTTAAATAAACAAGAAAATATTACTTGATTATGGAAAGAAGCTTTCTAGGGAAGAAAATTAGAACCATTCTCCAGTGTGAATGGTCAAATGATACTCAATGTAATCCAGGTATGATCTGAAAAGGAAAAATAATTTTCAGTAAAAATAGAATTTCAGGCAAAGGCCTGAAAATAAATCAATAAAATAAACGGGAGTGTTGGGTGGATACTGTAAATTAGCAGAGTTAATAGAGATTAAAGCATCTGACTTGCAGGGTAAATGTCTTTCAAGAATACCAATGAATGCTGCTGCATGAAACAATTTTTTACTATTTTAGTTCATGGCTGATGAGTGGAAATACAAAATAAAAAAATAGGTACCTGTACCTAGATTAACAGGGAAAAGAAAGGTGATAGCAAAGCACCTGCATGGGCTGACCATCATCTATGCTTTAGAAAAGCTTTTAAGAAAGAAGTAAGAGAGAAAAGTAAAGCAAATGGCATAACCTTTATTGTAGGGGTTTTGTGTTAAATGGGAGATTGTGGCCAACTAACCTGCTTGCTTGTCAAAATATATGTTCAGGAAATGCATTAAGTCTATCTGGACCTCAATAAAGCATCTGATGTAGTGTCACAGGAGATTATGTGAAATAAAAAGGATGGGGATTAGTGAAGTATAGTAGTTTTAGGATAAATAGAGAAATGCAGATTTTAATGAATTATTTTTAGTGAAGCTTGGGGTTGAACCAGTCTTATCCAATATTTTCATTTATTGTCTTGCCACAGAACAAGAGCTGATAGCCTTTTATTAAGTAAAATTATTTGAAGGTAATATCTAGTGCAAGCACAAATAGAGTGTTCAGGTAGGACTGGTTGTTTCTGAAGAAAAGAGGACTACAAACAGCATGACATTGTGTGAACTACAGTATTGCACTAGCAAGAATTTTTAGTGTAAACTGCAAACTTCTCTCTGTAAATAAAAAGTGGAGAGTAAGTGTGTAGGCATGTTGGTTAAGGATGGCTGTGAAACTGCAGGATGGAGTGGCACAACAGTTGACTGTATCGAGCAAGATTTGTTTGATAGAGAAGAAAACCACTGTCCAAATTATCAACTGTCTAAACTTCTAGTATGCTGTCTACAGCTCCTGTCCCTTCTTTCCCATATGTAAGAAGGACTGAGTTAAAGAACACAGGGAATACAAAGCATCATTTAGAAAAAAGACTGCGAGAACTTGATTTCAGTCAGCAGAACACAGATCAGAGGTGTGCAGTGCTACCTGTAAATTAACTAAGGAGGCACACAGGGACATAGAAGAACTATCAAGCTAAATTACAGGGCAAGAATAAACAGTATAAAACAGGACAAGAGTAAATACATGACTCCTGGCTTTTAGCAGTCTTTCAATAGAAGTCGTTATAGAGAGGAAAATTTCCTTGTAATCCTTGATTTCTGGTAACATTATGGTTCTATGTATCACCAGCCCACAGGACGTAAAACAAGATGTTTGGCGGAGGTCTTAATAGGTTCTTTCAGAGAAGTTTTGAACTTATCCTATGACAAAAAAACCCTGGTATCACAAATTCAACTCAGAATTTTTTACAAAACAGATGAACTTTTACATTTTTTTACTTAATGTTGGTAAAATCCAGCTTGTCTACTTATATGGTGTACTTCTGTAACCTTAGACTAGTTAAACTGTGTTTAATAATTTGAGAAGGGCCTCAATCAAAACTTCAAGTGAAATTAAGTATCAGATTTTCAGAACATTCCGACTCCAGTTTGAACACGGAGGCTAGTTAAGATACCTGTAAGAATTTGAAGAGTTAAAGTTGAGATTTGTCTATGTAAGTTTTAGGTGAGTTTTGTTATAACTAAAGTTACCATATATGGTAAAATCAGTTGCAGTTATCATCAACATTTGTTTTTCTTACAACAAAGATGTTTTCTCTTATTTTTATATTAGGAGGATCAAATGAAAATGGAAGCACACCCCACACCTCAGAATCAGATGGAACTTTTATTTCTTACAGGTTGGTAATTTTTTATATTTATTTTCTAATTTTTAGGAAGTTGATTATAATAAGAAGCATAATCTATTTAAAGCAAAAGAACAGGTCCTACTTTAGGAGGATTGTGCAATCTAAATGAAAGTCAGTGAACTAAAGAACAGGAAGGATTTGATTAAGAAATTATCTGGAAATTTGTTTTCTGGATTACTTTTTTTTTTAGAAAGTTGTTCAAAATGCTTAACTAATGAAAGTACAAGATATTTGTAAGTCTAAACATTTTTAAGGTTGTTTTTTGCAGTTTTTTTCCTCCAAAGTATGCAATAAAGTAAGCTCACAGCAACTAAGCTAAATGTTGAAATATTCAACTCACCAGTGAAAACCTTTTTGATCTTCTCCAAAGTAGCTTGATCTATGGACCACATGGAACTGTATTTCCTCATTATTTTGTGTGAAAAAACAAAGCCAGGATTAGTAACATTTGAGATTATTTGACAGCAAAATAATATTTCAATTTGTTGTCAGTAAGCAGCAGTTAAAGAAACTTTTTTCAGCAATATCATTGAGCTTCAATCTTGCTTGGGTACATACCAGAGGGTGTCTTGTGCTTGAAAGCACAGAAAGCTAATCAGCAGGTGTATCTTTCATCTTTCACCCTGCAAAATACTGCCTCTGCTACAAAAAAATCTTTGTCCTTGTGACTAATAAATTAATAGTATGATTTGTGCTAACCAGAAGGATTACATCTGATTTTCATGTTTAAGTATGATAAAACAAAACAAGCTTACCACATGATTATTTTGGAATCATTTAGTGGACTGTATTGGTTGGGATTTTTTTCGGTTTGTACTCTGCTGGAATCCGTGCTTCACAGAGGTGCAGGCAGGCAGGAGGAACCTGCCTGGTCGCCTTGTCCAGGTTGCAGCCGGCTGGGTGGGGAGTGTTGCACCATGGTGCAGACAGTGAGCTGTGCTGGTCACGGGGAGCCTCGGGCATGGGGTGGCAGGGAGGGACACAATGTTGGAGAACCTGTTGCAGTCTGGAGACAGAGAGATTGCTGAGGAGAGCAAGGAGCAAACAGCCTGGTCTTGAGGATGTTGAAAAGAAAGACTTTTTGTAAGGACCGAGAGGGAACAGCAAAGAGTTTGCTGCGATTCAAACACCCAGAGGAAGCTTCTGGACTGAGAGCAAGGTTGGAAAAAAGGTTGTGCCTGCAGGGACACAGTGGGACTGGGGAGGGTTGATTTAGGTACCCTGCCAATTTTCTGTATCCTAGTAAGTCAACTCTAATGAAACTTACTTCGTAATGATATAAAACACGTAGGGTAGTTAGCTTATTCACTTTGATAAAATATATTAGAAGATCCATTTTAGGGTTCTGCATGACTCTGTTTCTTGTCATATTTGTGTTTTCTGCATGCAACATACTGTCTAAGTTAAAAGAAGGGCTGAAAAATACCACCCAGGATAATCTTCATGTTTTTTAGGTGAGAAGCATATGTAGATACAGAGACCACAGCAATTTCTCAAAAATAGGCAAGACAGAATTTAACCAGAGCAGCAAAAGAAAGCTGAGAGCTCTCTGCCATTAAGGCCAGGACACTTATTCCTGAAAGTCATCAACTCAAGAGCACCAGCTGTTGTATCTGCCAAGTGGTAACACTTGAAGAAGAAGCAGCCAGCTTTATCTGGGCTCTGGTTCCATGAGAGTGTAAGCTGTGGAGCTGGGGTTGAGCCCTTCTTCTCACCCCTGCTCCACTCAGGCAGTAGCACTCATCTCTCAGGGAGCTAGTCCAGGGAGCTAACCCAGCCCAACCTGTTCCTTCTTCAGAGGGAGACCTTTCTGATCACTTCACTTGCAGTATCCTCCTGCCAAAACTTCCCATGGAATCAGTGCCAATGCAGGAAATGTAGCTAGCATGGACAGCTACAAATAAGTGGGAGGACAGAGCATGGTATCTTTTACCTAAATCAGCCTAAACCTTAGTGACTCTTTAATGCTCCACAGATTAAGTGGAGATTAAACTGATCTTTGTATCTCTATATTCCTTAGTCCAAAGTGCATATATTAAATACAACATTGGCTACAAGTTCCACTGAATAATAGTCGTATTCTGTCAGAGAGGATTACAGCCCAACTTAGAAAACTGAAGTTAATTAGTCTTTTCAGAGGGGTCCCATATATCATTGCCAAAGTATTATTGATATAATTAAAGGCAAGATAATAAAAAAGCTATATATGCGTGTATGTGATTTGGGGAGGTGTATATCTATGCACATATATGAAAGTAACCTCTGACTTTTCATAGATGGCAAGCTATCCCTGTTATTTAGCAGTAGTGTTTCAGGTGTGAAATGTATATTTTTTGTGCAGTGGCAAGTAATTCCTATCATATTATGAGACTGGCTGTAAATCTGATGGTTGGGTTGAATATTGTTTTGATAGTTATAGTTCTGGACTGCATGTTAAGTAAAAATGAGCATCTAATACCTTACGAAAGATGAAAAGTGAATCCTGAACTACCTTGAAAGGTAAAATTGCTATATGGTTCTTATTTCTTTAAGGACTCATTAGAGATTTTGACTTACTTTAGGATACTGTCAAGGATTATTGTTTTAGTAAGTTAGTAATTTGGCAAAACTAATGATAGTCTTGTTTACCCAATGTGTCTATCATACTTTAAAAAGACCAGCTAGTGAAATTTTGCCCTAAAAGAGGCAAAGGCATCTTTGGATCATGGTAGATGTCATGCATGCAGAAGGTTGTTACATGAAAAATTCTATTGAAAATTTCTGCTGAAACAAAAGTTGTTTTCTATTTTATAAGTAATTGGCTTTTACAATTTAATTAGGAGAAGAGATGACTCCAAAAATATTTGAATATTAATAAGTTTTGTTATTGAAGTGGTCTTAAAAACATATTGGTTATACCACAATAAAAAATAAACCCCAGGAGAGGTTGCTCAATTCCCACATTTTCTGCTTTAAAGGACAGTTTGTCACTATTCAGTACAAGACTCCAAGTGTGTGTGTTACTAAAGGATGACATATCATTATCCTTTGATATATTTATGATGCTCCAGAACTATTTGTATGGTTTTATTTTTAACATGAAGGTGTCACCTTAGAGTTTGTGACTGTTGCTTGTGTTGATCGATACTAGTTGTCTCTGTTTTTAATGCTGCATGTGTTCAGATAGTGAGCATTGCCCTTTAGGTCATAAAGTTTGTAAGTAATTTAAGTGAAAAGCACATGTGATTGGCATATATTTCTAAATATTCTTTGAGTTTGTGAATCTGTCCTGTCAGGTCACAGAGAATTTTCTCGTTGGTCTTCAGGCCCTGATGGAAGTATTCTTTATGTACTTGGGAAGAAGCTTTGCTAATAAGAAATTATGAAAATTACTTCCTAGAACCATGTCATCAAAATTAGAAGTTCACTATTAGAAACATTTGAGCAAGGATTTAAATATACAGTAACTTTCAGCTTTAAAATGCAAGAAACTTAAGGAAAATATTTGAGCTCTGCTCTACTGTATTATTTTACTGCTATGGTTAAAGCCTTTTCTGGATGGAAATGGGCTGGACTTCACCAAAAGGAGAAGAAAAATAGATGTGGGTCTTTAGTTTCAGTATCTGCAATGCAGTGCCACTGGAAAGTAGAAATACTCTTTCTCCTCCTTTCCCAAGGGCAGCTGACCTTCTCCTCGCCAAAGAGGTGAACCCCTTGCCAGCACATATGACTACAGACTATTACATTAATCTGTTTAGCCTCAGTACCAGCTGCTTGCATGTTTTTAATTATCTTATTAGATGGTATAACAGTGACCTATGAAATAAAATGAAGGTGAGTATTTTTTAACTTTATTTTACAGGCTATTTTTCTAAATATATTTTAATGACCTAATTATGACTTTTAGGGAGAGCCATTGATGCAGACATTCAATTTGGCTGATAGAATCTAACATCTCAAGGACACTTATTTTCTTTCAAGGTGGATTCATACATTAATACTGCTTCTAATAAATATATAGCCTTAAAAAAGCTCACTTTTCATACTTGTGTTGTTAACTTACTTTATGATTCAGAGACCCATGACTGCTGTGTTGGATAATTTCTTAATACATCTCTGCACATATATATAAGTTTAATTTTTACCCCATGTGTCAAGATAAAGTTCTTTCCTCTGTGGCTTAAACTCCATGACAAATGATGATTGCTCAAAGTTGTGGGTTGTGTAGACAAGGTGTATTCCTTCTTCTGCTCATATTTCAAACAGGCAGAAGATCTAGTATGAGAAAGACTTTTGTATTCCATTTTCTCCCCCTGACTTCTTACAGCTTCTGCTTACCAGATGTTTCCTTCCTTGCTGCAAAAAGGCAATGTGGTCCTGCTGGCTGAGGCGTTTCTTGTGTGCCAGCCAACAGGACTGACACTGAGCGTGCAGAAGAAAGATGGCAAGAAGTGCAAGGTGTTCCTCCTTGGTTCTTCCCGCGTCCAAAAGTGGTGCTGAAACCAGTTTGGTTCCTCTTTGACCTGTGGCTTTTCTTGGCAGTTGAGCCAGAAGTGGTTACATAGCCTCTGTCCTTACATGTTAAATATACTGTGAACATGTATGCAACTTACATACCTTCACCCTATGGACAACTTTGTCTTAAATCTATTAGGAGGCAGCCCTTTTCCATCTACACAAGCCTATCTAGTCTTGTTCATACACAGATGATGTTACTTTATTGTTTTAATTTCAAGCCACCCCTGTGCAATTATAATCTTATTTTTCCTGACTTTGTTCACTGTATGTCCACGCATAATCAAGAGATGTAAAGAACAAGCTTGTTTCTATGGGTTTTTCAATAATTTTGCAGTAAGAAAAATTGGGTACAGAAAGCAATGCAGTGAAGTTGTCACTGCCCCTCCACTCCGCAAGGAGAGTTTACAGCACTTGCATCCTTCCTCTCTTTCCACAAGGAAGTAGTAAAACTGGCATCCATGTTTATTTTGTCTTAGCCTAAGCCATTTGCTAGATGCTGTTCCCGTTGATGCCATTTATATGCAAAGAGGGCTTTTCAGTATGAGGTAATTTTGTCTGAGAGCATGTAAACTCTGTCCTTGAATTTAGTGATTCCTCTGAAAGATTGTCTTCATAATGTGCTAAGAATCTTTCTCTGGATGTGGTAGTCTGTGCCAGTGCTCTCATTTTGTTCGTGTTTGTGATGTTGTTAGGAATTCCATCTTGCAAATCTCCTTTTTCCATCAAGAGAAAGTGGCTGCACTGATCAAAGGTTTCCTCCAACAGGTTTTTTTTCCTCCAAATCCAGGGAGATCACTGTCATACCTGTTGAGAGCTTGGAAGATTTCTGATTTTCTCTGAATTCTTTTAAAATTGCTTTCCTTTTCTTTCAGTTTAAGGAGATTGATATAATTTCCATCTCTGTCTTGTCAAATTTCTGTTATTTACTTCTTCCTTCCATAGCGGATCCTTGCTACATTCCTTGCCTGGTGTCCTATAAGGAATTGGTGAAGGATATCATAAGACGTGGAAGAATAAATTGCCATTAAGGAACTGAAAACCTATATTCAGTATACTTTTTCTAAGATACAAACATTTCAACACATATAAATGGTGGATTTTTTAACTTTTCCAGGGAAATTTTATTACTTTCTAAAGACATAGAAATGGTAATACAGACTTGCTTTCTGGTTTTATGCAATGTAATAGGGAAAAGTAAATTTAGGAAATTTACTTGAAACTTGAGATGCTTTTGACAGAGAATCAGAAAGGAAGGATTGAGTTACCAACATCTTTCATTGGTAGAATGCTTTTTTTATGGATTGGTTGCAAGAAGGAAAGACTTAATACATGAAGAGAGACCATGGAAGAGAGAATGGTAATTTCTAAAGTCCATGGAAAGCAAGTGAAAATTTTAGTTCACTCTTCATTTATTCTGTTGTATTTGAAAATTGGCATATGTACCACTGACACCATAATCAACTGATGCTGTATTTTCCCTTACTAATGTTTTAAGTGGTTTTCATTATGAATTTTTTACTTTTCCACTCTCAGTAATCTTCAAACTTTCATGGCAATTGGGAGGTGTTTCTGAAGACAGGAGGGAAGCAAATGTCACTCTTTTCTTCAGGAAGGGTCAGAAGGAAGATGCAGGGAACTAGGCCAATTAGCCTTACCCTGACCCCAGGGAAGGTGGAGCCGTAGATAATATGCAGGGGCCTGGAAAAAGGACCTGGGGGTCCTGGCAGGCATCAGTTTGAACATGAGCCACCAATGCTCCCTTGCAGCAAAGAAAGCTAATAGTATCCTGGGATGCGTTAGGAGCAGTGCTGCCAGCAGATCAGAGTTAGTAATCCTTCCCCTGTAATCCATACCTGGAATGCTGTGTCCAGTGCTGGGTTCCCCATTACAAGAAAGACATGGGCATGCTGGAGAGTGGCCAGCAAAGGGCTGCTATGGTGGTGAAGGAACTGAAGCAGCTCTTCTGTGAGGAAATACTGAGAGAGGTGGGACTGTTCAACCTGGAAATGGGAAGGCTTGGGACATCTTTTCAAAGTCTGTGAGTATCTGAGTGCAGGGTAGAAGGGACACAGAGACAGGCTCTTTTCAGTTACACCCAGCAATAAGATCAGAGCTAATGGGCACAGACAGGAGCACATGAGGTTCCATCTGAGTATCAGGAGGCACAATTACATCTCGTTTTTAGTTGCATGATTTGTAGAGCTGTAGATTTAACTTGTGTCCTACAGGAAAGTCTTACCTTTTCAGTTTCTTAATGAATGCATGTCTGTTTCTGTAACAAGGCTGCATGCATGTGAACACACACAATTCACAGAGCTCTGCTTAGCTGTGAGTATGAGCTAGTAAAGGGTAAAACAGCAGGAAGGAACTCTATAGTCAGGAGAAGTAGAAAATAAATGTTCTAGATGTACATGCAAAGGATTTCAAAGGCACTGGGGGATTTAAACTAGAAAGCTTTGACCCTGCAATTGGCAAATTCAGTTACAATATAAAAATAAAAATAATTGAACATAATATCTACATTTTGTCTCAGCATCCTATAAATGTATGTAGAGGAAAATGTGCTGGTGAAACTTAGACTTTGAAATGGCTGTAACAAGAACTCTTCTATGAAAGCTAAAGTGTTAAAGGGTTGGAAATTATCCACTCTCCAAAGGCCAAACTTGGCTCTTTGGCTGAGAACTGCCAAGGCAAAGTGGACAATTTGGAATATGGAGAAAGATATCTTGGGTTTCTGCGTCAGACTTAGTGCTATTAGGAAGGGTGCTGGCAAAGCATCCTGCTGCCAGTGCAGCCTTGTTTCAGTTCCCTGAACTGTGCTATGCGCACACTGGTAGCTTAAAGAGCATAGCTAACTAATAACTTTATTTGCTGGAATGTTTGCCTTAAGAAAGTGATTTTACCTTTCTTCATGCAAACCTTTTTAACTGTATGTCAGCCAGAAGTAGATGAAACCTGAACTGTTTAGAAAAATATGGCCTTTGAATGTGCAGCCTCCCAGCAACACAGCCATGCATATTCACACTTACATGGCTGTTAGCTCTGCCACATATCCTGAGGCAGGACTTTGAGAAACAGAGGAAAATACATATATTTTCCAAGCAGACTGATAAGCCTTCACATTAAAGCTGTCAAGTGGATTTTCAGGGTAGAAAATAAAAATCTGTATGTTTCAGAAATGTTGTTTAGAAACTCTGCTCCTTATTACTTGATACTACCTTTCAATTGGGGTTTTTTTCCTCTGCTTTTATAGAATTAGCTCTGTCTTTATTACATTCCTGGCAGTTGCCTCACTTTTTTCTCAACTGTTGATTTTATGGCGTAATAAATAATACAAACTATGCATGTTTCTTGGATTTAAGCAGTATGGTTGAAAGGAATTTTTGCCTCTGTTTAAATATTCAAATATAGATACTTGAATGTTCCTATTGATAAAGATCTCATATTGCAAAACATATGACACAATAATTTGAGAATTGGTTTTCTTTCTGATGGCCTGTTCAGTAGCTTATTGCTTCACTGAGTGCCCCTGAGGAGCCGAGTTGGGTCTCAACATTTTAAAAAGCACATTCTGAAGATGAAAACCAGTATGAAAATGTGAAATTGGCTTTTCTGGAAGCACACATGCCATTGTTTTAAGATGATTTTTGCCAGTACTGGCAGCACTGCTCAAGAATTTTCTTTGGATTTCTCTGAGGCTATCTGTTTTATCCTTTAATATTGGTCTAGAGGATGGAATAAGCTTGAGATTTAGTTGAAATCTTAAATATGTATGCAAATGTTCATACCTTTCAGTAGTATAGCAGTATTCTTCCATACACTGAGGAGTATTCTTTGTTATCTAAATGTTATTGTCAGTATCAATTTGGTCTTGTTTTAGCAGGGACACAAGAAAAAAAAGGGATTTCAAAACTTTGCATGAAATATTTCAAAAATGCGCGAGTCGAAATAATGATACACACTGTCTGATGACCTGGTAGATACTGGTTTCTTTAACTGCAGTTTCACCTGAAAGTGAATTATGGACAGTAATATTTACCTGGTAGGTCTGAGTCCCTGTAGTCCCAAAACTGAATCTTTTGCCCTTTTTCAGTGACGTAGATGGTAGTTCCATGTGCTTCTTCACATTTTTACGTTTCTATGGGTTTTAGTGTCTTCCACAGAGTTTTGGTGTTGTCTGAACATGATAGTAACGAAAATACTTCTTACGCTAGTTTTAGACTTTGTCAGGATCTGCATTCATACAATTTACCAGCTTTATCCTCTAAATCAGCAAATGCAGAAGCTGAGTAGCAATGATTGCTGTCTGTGCTATACCAGTCTCCTTCAACTGTATTTCTTCCTCTTCTTCCTCAAAGGAGTCTTTATTTTGCAAGGAGCTTTAATGGGCTACCATTGCATTCTCCTGCATATCTATGCTTGATGTACTGGTTTTACCATTATGCTGCAAATCGAAATTTAGCAACAGAGCCAGAGGCAGGTGTTCTGCTTCTGCCTATCAGTGGAAGAAACTCTCCCCAACACGCACCAGCTCAATGTTGTCTCAATAAAGCCCTTGGAACTATTTGAATTTCAGAGTTATTTCCTAGGCGACTCATTACGTTATTGATGTCCTGCATTCTGGAAGTGTTTATAGTTGCTCGTTCCTCTATAGCTGAGCACAAGTGAGATTCCAGTGACTTTTACTAAGATGTTAGACCTTAGAGGTTCACATACCTTTTCAAAAATGTTATTTAAGTGCATGTAAAATTTTAGTTAGACTTCCTGGTGTAAAGTCCTGCTTGTTGTGCTCTCTACTAACAGTCGACTAAGAGGAACACTTCTGTTCCAAACTTTAGGCTTCTGTATCTGAAAATCTGATGCTTGTAATTGTCTTAACAAGAATCACACCCACGAATCATGTCCTGTTGAAAAGAAAGAAGAATAGATTATGTATGATTTGCTCAGAGGTCAGCCTCATTTCTTACAAGAAAGAAAGTGTGTGTATTAGAGCAGACCCCAGTATAAAATTCTTTGGCAGAGAGATTTAAACTCTTGTGGTTATGACATAAGTGTATGTTTCAAAAGATGGAAAGGAACAGATGAGAACTATGAGAACTATGAACAAATCTTGCAGAATGACTCTCTTCATTGATTTGCCTGCTTTTTCTTTCATACATATTGAGCACTTTTCCCACTTGAAGTAAAGCAACTGTCCCTGACTCATGCCAGTAGATATTTCACATTGGACAGTTACTGCAGAGATAACGCATGTGAAATTAAGTTTCTTAAAGAAATATTACGCCAATAATTTCTTTCTTATTCAAGTCTTATATTATATGTATTTATTATTATTATTATGAAGACTTTACAACATGCACAATAGTGCATTAGACAGGATACTCAAATTAGAATCTAAAATGAAAAATATTTACAAAATAACCAGAAAACATTAACATTGACATTAGCCTTTAACTGTACTGTCTAAAGGTGGTATAACACAGGATTATGCATTTAATTTTCTAGTTTGATTAAGTGCATGTGCTTGTTCATAGTTTAGGTGGTTCCAATTAGCTCTTGAAGTCCTTCACTTCAGTGAAGCAAATGGGATGTGGTAGACTTCAGTTCCAATCTTCATTGCTTGTTTCATGTTGTCCAATGGGTTTTCTGCAATCTTGGGTTAACAAGGCTCTTAGGTATTATTTTACATAGTAGGGCTATATAATTTTAAATGTTATCTTTTTAGAATTGATTGCTTGTTGATATTATGAAGTGTTACCACTATTAAAACAGTCTCTAGAATTGTAAAGCTTAATTTATTAGTCTTCATTCAAAATAGTTGAGAAACGAATTAGTGGATGCTGTTCAGAAAGGATTTTAAATATCATTCAGCTTTACTAGAACTGAAGCAGATTCCAGCTTCCAAGTAATTTCTTTTTCAGTTGCTTATAACTTTTTTTTTTTTTGTGATCCCAGCAGCCAACCGGCAATGCAGAGGAGATATGATCTTGCCAAATTTCTTTTGGCGGTTTTAAAAGTAATTTGGTTCAAAACGTGTTCGGAATTGCATTACATTAAAAAAAAAAAAAAAGAAAAAGAAAGGCATAATATCTGCACTAATACAATTTCAGAAGTGTTGAAATTACTTTCTTACTGTGTAGCAATCACTTCCAGCAGCTGGTGAGAAAAATAACCTGAAGAGTTTCTTTCCTCTCTGTTCTTTCTCTTCACAGTTGCACTGGTTGAAACCTTTTGCTAACTCAGCTGACACATTGGCATTTTCAAAGACATTGTGGGAATGTCATCCACTTGCAGAACAATGTGAATAGCTTCAGAGTCTGACCTGTTGTGTGCACAGGGGAATGTGTCACTCTTAAAACATAGCTACCTTAGGGAGGTAGCTTGGCAGGAGTTACAATGGCCAATGATGCTACAAAATTTACCATGGCAAATGAAGAATATTATATGTGATAGAAACAGGAGGGTTATTTAGATAGACATAGTATACTGTAGCTACTGAAGTATAAATGACTGTGAAAGAAAGGCCCAGATTTTTCTCAAGCTGTGTCTGCTATATACCATACGTTGTATTTAAAGGAGACAGAATCATGGTAAACAATCGTAGGCAGCTCCCTGCAGAAGGTGAGGATGTGTGGGAGACAGGGAGGCAAAAATGACCAGATAGTCTTTCTGACTTGGAGAGTGGGGGATGTGAGAGGAGTGAAAGAAGTTGCCCCACACCACTGGAATGACTTGCTGCTCTTTTGATCACTTGGGGGTACTGGCAGTTGGGAGAAGCTAAAGACAGCTCTAAACCCTGCAATCTAACACTGTGGCAGTCATCTTTGCTCTTATCTGGAATACCTTCGCTTTTCAAAGTAATTAATACTCAAGATCCAGAAGTAAATGCCTTTTGGTTTTTTTTTTTTCAGAAATATGGTCCTAGCTGAAAGGTGGTACATTCACAAGCACAGCACTTTCAGTCTCAGCACGGATCATGAGCTCGCTCCTGTCACAGAGGAACAGGACCATAATTTCCTGGCTTGCCAAGTCCATTCCTCTACAGTTCTCAGCAACTGTATCTTACAATTCAGTTTTAAAAACCTCACTCTCCCAACTCAGCTTAAAAGGCTGAAAACTATCTAACTTAATCTTGCATATATTTAGGGCAATTTGCAAAACCAAAGTTTGCTGGTGTTTAGTATAACCGACTCTGTGACCCTCCTTAGCGAAGTAAATGTGGTGAGATCTTAGCCTGGAGTCATAATAGTAGTTTCTCTCTTCCTGGTTTCATTTGGTCTCCCAGGGAAAAGTAATAGTCTCCCATGTGACAGGGGGAGGAGGAGATGTTCACCTTAAGGACATGCATTGAAAATAAATCTGAAACACATTTCCCTCCACATAACCCAGCTCTTTACCTTGAAATTGCCCTTTGGAATTTAGAGTGGTTACAGAAAGTCTGTGAGCAAGTCTTGGGCTATGAAGACTATCAGATGGCTTACACTGTTCTTGAGATTCGTTTCAGTAGAAGTTGCAGGAAATATAGGTTTAATTCTTTTATTCAAACTCAGTAGATGGTCTGGGACAATTAATTTCCAATTGTTTCCCAGTAGAGCAGATTTACTTGTATATTAATGAGGCACAGGTGTTAGGCCCCTGGTGCCTGCATGCCTGGGAGGCATATTTAGGTTGTTTATCTAGTCAGCCATAGGTACTGCAAGGTACTCAAGCTTGCCTTTAACAGTTTATACAGTGAGGCTTTTTAATTTTTTGATGTTTTTTTAAATTTGCTAGCACCTGTTAAAATTTTAAAACTGATCATGTAGAAAGAAGTAGGAGTGATTTCAATAGTAAATAGCACTAAATGTTAAGGAAAGTCATCTTCTATGATGCTTAACTGCCCAGCTTGACATTAAGAAGAAAAGAAGGTTCATTTAAGCAAATACGTCATGTGAAGAGCTAATACAGTCAACAGTGTACTTTTCTGTTGCATATTTTTGGAATAGGTACTTCTTTGTCTACAGCTGAAACATGAATGTGCTTATATTAATATTCATTTTTCTTGTTTATTCACTGAACTGCAGTACCAACATTTTAGAGGAAATGGAATAGCCTCCATAGACATTATGAATTTCAGTAGCTGGCATAATTATAGCGATCTACATATTCATTAAATCCAAAGAAGAAATGTGTCCAAAAAAACAGCCATGCGTTTAGAAGTGGTACACAACTAAATATATACATTTTAAAAAGTTCCTTTCCTCTGCTTATCCAAAATTGTGTAGTGTCATATAGTCCTTAAATCAACTAAGGCTTTTTTTGTTTAAATGTTCATTCCTTTTGCTTTTTCAGTAAAGAATGGGAAGAACTGTTTGTAAACAACAATTACTTGGCAACCATACGGCTGAAGGGGATTAATGGGCAGCTGAGAAGCAGCAGGTTCCGTAGTGTTTGCTGGAAGGTAAGAAGAGAAAATATTTATTTACAGTTTGTGGTTGCAATATATCAACACATTACCTGATGCGCTGGAAGATTATTGATGCAAAGAATCATGAATTTTCCAAGAGACTTCATCCCAATGTTTTCCTACTCATTTTTGTAATTCATAGGACATTTGCTAACCACATTGAGTTGCTTTAAAGCTGAATAGCAGGCAATAGCAAAAGAATCATAAGAAAGAGTATCTTTGTGCTGGTGATATGTTTAAAATTGAGTGCCACAGAGCCATCTCTTCTCTCAGTATCTGTGCAGGGAAGTCATGCACTGGAAATAGAAAGGAAGTTTGTCTAAAAAAATTATGGTTTTGTGGAATTTGGGACTGCTTTAAAATCAGTCTGATGCTTCTGCTAGCAGGTTTTCCCAGTGAAATGAGAAAATTAAGACCAATCCCTCTTGTAATGGCTGGATGGAGGGGGAAGCAAGGTCTTCCAGAAGCACAACAGCTCCTTGGGAGTCTCTTACTGTATTTTTTAAAGTAGCAGGGGAAGGAAGAGAGAAAGAAAGCACGATAATACTGAGATGCTAGATAAAGTCCAAACAAATTTTGTTGCAATGACATCAAGTCTTCTGTTGTGCACTAACTCTGATAGTAGAGAAAAATTTTTCTAGTAGAATTAACTGTGTGTTAACACTAATCAATTTAAATTACCTCTCTTGGAATTTCGCAACCATCATTTTGGCACAGAGACCTATAAAAGGAAATTTAAAATAGTCCTTTATATAAATGAATGAAAGTGAACGTTCGAAATTTGAAATGTATGTAGCGTTGAACTAATTTAAAGTTAATGAAAATATTTTATTCAGCAAGCCAGATTAATATATGCCACCTGCATTTTTTTACCAGTTTGCTTCTTTTTAAGTCTCTAAGTTAGGAGGCCATAACTCAAAACCCTGAACTAACACAAGGATCGAGTACTTCACTGTCTACTAATTAAATCAAGGAGTGGTTTTATTTCAGAAAACAGACAGGGTTCATTTGAGTGTCCCAATATGGATTAGGGCTCTGTTGTTAAGTTCTGAAATTTTAAAGGGTTTTTTAGTAATTTAGGAATGTTTTGTGTTTGTCAGTACTTCTGTTTGTCAGTATTACTGTTTCTTAACACTTCACAATGTGCAAATAAAAACATTGAAAAAGCAAGAAAATACTGGGGTTTTTCCTTGTTTCAAATGCAATTAAATAGTATTTTGCACTGCATGTTTCTTTCTAAGCCTTTTTAAAGAGACATGAAAAAACTGAGATGTAGGCATTCTCAAGGACTTCCTGCAAAACTGACTCTCTTAGCTGTCTTGCAAAATTCTAGAGCATGTTTCATGTCTTACATTGGATATATCCCTTAGTGCTTAGTTCCTGCTCTGCATTTGTGGTTCATTTTAAGCACGTTGCATTAGGTCATCAGTGTTACATAAATAGCTTCAATTTTTGTTTATTTCTTTTAACCTCTTTCCATTTTGTTTCTGCCTTGGAAGTCACCATCAACTTTACTGAAGCTGTAACAGTTTACAAAGCTTGAGTTTGTGGTTTCAGTTGACTTTAGTGCTTAATTTTGCACTGTAGAACTGCTGTTGTTTCTAGCTACTTATTTATGGGCTAGAAAGCACTAAAACCAGGAATATTTTATAGCTCTTTGCTTTCTCTTTCTCTCTGGGGTGGTTTATGCTGTCTGGTAGGATTTCTATGAAAAGCTATGTAAAACTGATGGAACTTACTACATTTACTTTGTTTTGCTAATAGTTATTTCTGGAGGTTCTACCCCAAGATAGAAGCCAATGGATTAAAACCACTTCAGACTTAAGAACGTCTTACAATAAGATCAAAGAAATTGTAAGTTGGTACAAAATAGGTTCTCATACTTTGACATAGATATTAATATTTATAGTATAACAGGAGAGGATTTGACTTTTTGGTTTTTTCCTGTTCTAACCTAGCACATTACAAACCCTCGGAAAGCAGGACAGCAGGATCTGATAATCAACAATCCACTCTCTCAGGACGAGGGGGTAAGTTGACCCAACACATGCTACTAAAATTCTCATCTTTTTCATACTAAGACAAATGAGTTCTTGCTGAAGTAGGCAAAATGGCAGGTGCTAAAATCTCGCTCCTAAATGTCCAAACTGACTTCTGTTGACAATTGTTTCACAGGTTTTGCTGAAAAACTAGAAATGCCCGTTTCCGGGTTGATATTTTGATTTTTCAGGGCTTAACTCTGGAAAGGCTGTGGTAAACAAAAAATCAGTGCTGGACTACAATTAGTTTCACAGCATATCCTTTCTTTAACTGATACACTTTTTTATCACTGTATGTTTTCATTTTATCCATAAAATGGCTCTAGTTTAAGGAGTGTTTAAACAGTCAATATGAAGTGAATGCTGTTAACAGAACACTGAAGTAGCCTCCTCTGGAAGACTCTTCAACCTTGGAAGGTTTTCTACTAGCATTTTGTTATACCTGGAAAGCTTTTAAGTATTTTATAGCACATATCTTTAATCTTTTCTATTAATTATGTTACATTGTTACCATCAAAATTCTTTTTATCAATTTTTTTAAATAACTTAATGCCATGGAAACAATATGTTTGGCTGCATTTAAGAGATTTACAGCCAAAAAGTCTGTCTCAGCTATCTTTGGTGATACTACTCCTGTTTTGTCCACAAACAGAGGCCCGTACTTCATTTACAGTGTGGTACTGTGCTCCTTATTTAATTTAGAAGGAGAGAGCTCTGCAGCTGTTATGACTGTGCATGTCATCAAAGTATTCTTGCATCCAGCTGGACAGAAAGTTGTGTCAAATGTAAAGGATTTAAAACATTTCTGCTGTAGTTTGTCATTATACCCAGTAGCCCAACCTGCTTTCTGCCTCTGGTGTCTTTAGGATGTAGAAGACAGAGGTTAACATGTCAGAGTATGTGGCAGGGGATTAATCTATAAAGCAAAGCCACAGGCCAAATCAGGCATAGGAATGAAGAGCAAAGTGCTTTGAGCCTCTGCTGTGACTTAATGTTACACCCATTTAGTGTCCTGATTTTTCCTTCCTTTTTGCAATGCAGCTTCTGTTTGCTTCCTCTGTTCTGATGGGCCAGGGCGGGAGCAGGGACAGGGGAGTTTCAAAATGTGGTGTAGCTGCATGAAAAGAGTTGTGAGTTAAAAAGGTACTCCCTGTATGTAAGACATTGTCAAAGATATAAATATTTTTGAAGTTTAGGTTTTTTCCCATTTTGTAACACAAATATAGCAACTAATTACCATGGGGTTTTGTTATTTTACTTACCTCCCCATAGACAGCATTAATTTGCTTTCTCTTTTCTCTCTGAGGAGCGTAAACCACCATGGCAAAGAATTGTTTACAGGGAGGCAAGAAATTGTGGAAGTATTGTACAGACTCTGTACTGTATTTCATTCACTGGTGCTGCTGCTATCTGAAAACTTACCTAACCTGCATGGAGACTGTTATAGATTTTGCTCCATCTGTATTTTGATCAAGTTACCATCCCTTTAAATAAAGAATACAGTTTCCAATACTTTTTCTGGAGCATACAATTAACAGCACTTTCTGACTTCTTTCAGGTTAGCTTTACAAAGTATTTGTAAACAAGGCATGGAAACGAGAGAGAGGATGAAAATGGTCATAAGCATAGCTACAGAAGAAGCTAAACCTACTTCAAATTCTTGTATTTAGTATTTTTTATTTTGACAGTGAGCTTTAAATACTCTGGCTTTCCCTTTCAGAATTTTATAGAATGGCCAGTCTTGATCTTCAGTGTGGATTAGAATGATGTCATTTTCATAATGGACATATGATAATCATACACTTACTTCCAAACACTTTCTTATTATGGATATTGCAGCAGCTTCCAGTTAAACTCCATACATTCATAGGAGGAGCATGGTACAGTCCAGTGATAGACACCTTTTTTCTTGAGTGAACAACTGAATTTTTTTCAGTTGAGTTGCTGGTTCTGGTAAGTTTGACTTCATTGCCATTCTAAATACTCTTCCTGGACCCCAAACAAGTAACTCACAAACCTGCAGCCATCCAGTGAGCAAATGCTATGAGCCTAGAACAAGGATTCAGGAATTTGAATGTTTTTATTTCTGATCTAAACTGACTTTCTCAGATATGTTGTGCTGGTCACCAACATTCTTTATCTCCCATAAAATATTGATATACCTACCAACCAGGAATGTTGAGGATTAATTAGTTAATATTTGTACAGTACTTTGCTGATGTAGTTTATAAGCCTGAAGTATTAGTAGAAGTCTTGGTTTCATACAATTATTTTTCCTTATTTCAGAGTCTTTGGAATAAATTTTTCCAGGATAAAGAGCTTCGAGCAATGATTGAACAAGATGTGACGAGAACGTATGTAGATCTTTAGGAGAAGTTGCTATATATCAATTTATATCCTGCATTTTTATGTGGTATACATTATATTGTGTTTTCTTGACTTTGGTTACTGTAAGTGTCAGGTTTGTTGAACATGAATGTGTGGAAACATACATTAAAAGAATAAAAATACAACTTCCATGGAGTAAAAAATGAGACAATCTAGCTGAACATTAAATCCTGGAGATTTATTGGTATCATTGAAGAAAAGCTCTTCTAAATTAAGATATTAGGAGGTGTACTACTTGTGAAATTTAAAGTAGTTTTCTGTATGAAGCGAAGAGAAGGTAAGAGAAACTGAAAGGTCTTTTAAATAAATTATGATCATAATGAAAGATCAAACAGATTACTTTCTTAATTCTCAACACTTAATATAATCAATAATAAAAGAGCAGTTTGAAATTAGTAAGGGAAATGTCACTCATGTATAGAAGTTGAGAGAAGTTTATTTATCACTATTCTAATTTTATTTGTCATATATGCCTTTTAAAATTTGTCCTGATATTACTATGATTATGTTTTCATCTTCTTGGCCCTTAGGTCATTCCTGTTTAGGAACTTGTTTGAGTTAGAACACTCAGTTCCTGAAAATACTTTTTTTCAGAGTGCAAGCATTGAGTGATGCGTAAATGTAATTAAATTCAACTACTGGTTTGCTACCAGGTGAAATTTTACTATATTGCAAATTTTTGTCCTTATAACTTGAAAAAAGTGATGATAGTCATAGATTTTACAAATCCCAAGCTTACACATTTTCATTTACAGGAGCCAAGTCATGCAGAAGAAATCATTGCAGTCTGGTTTTCAAATATTTTACATGTCCGTCCCTAGACCCATTCTTGAATGTATTTTGCCATGAGATGTATAATTAAAGTCTGAGTATACTTTCATGTGCATTCTCACAACAGATGGTATTTTTTGTTTGTTAAAGGAAGCAGTTCAGGATGTACTAAGATTAAAATATATATGCATCTAAACTATAATTGGAGACTGAAAAGTTGTATGAAGGTTATGGTGGATGTAAGACTATTACTTAAATATATATGTATACACACACAAAGTCGAGGCTCTCACTGTGGCAAATGGCAGAGTAGTATTCACTAATATCAGTAATAGTGAGTAAAGAAATTTTCATTTATGCATTTATACAAAATAATGTCTACTTGAAACAATAGTGGTATACATTGTGTCATCAATAGCAAAATAAGTCAAGCAATGAAGAAGCAAAATTTATCAGTGACATGAATATATTTGATAAACTACAGGCATTTTGTATGTATGCTTGTTTGTCTGATTATAACACACAGTATGCATTTTTACATATAGATATGTATCTATTTGTAAACTATCATTATTTTAAGAAGCAGTAAGTTCTACATTCTGTGGCTTTAGAATGTAAAAACCCTCTCTTTTCATTTCCATTCTTTAAATAAATCCCTGGAGTTAGAATTTTAAAAGTTTAAAATTCATCATTAATTTACAATGCTTTTTATTAAAGGTTAAAATAATTATTATATTCAATTACCATAATCATTAATTTCTAGTTGCTGTTTCTTATTTAATGAATGTTTTTATAGGCTTTGTCATCTAGGTCAGTCCTCCATCATCCCACAGTATCAAGTAAATAATGCTGTAGAGAGTGATGCTAACTGCACATAGAGTAGCGAACCAGAGTTCCAGCTATCAAATCAGTGAAAAAATTACTCTATAATGCTTTTGTTAGAATTCCCTGAAGTGTAGTAATAATAAACAGGAAAAGGGGCTAGAATTAGGCTCCTAAAATTGGTATTGGTTTAAATTGGTTTAAACTGCAGGACTTTGCTATCTAAAGGCAAGTGGAATAAAGTTTGTTCATGTGTGAGTGTTTGTTCCTATGCATTTTGAGAATCTTTATCTCACCTAATAATTAGGTCTGTTAAGTCTAGACACTCACAGCTGGGTTAATCATGCTTTAGAGTCTGTGTACCTGTAGAATTCTAGGACATGAATCATCTCTTCCTAAAGTATAAATCTAGTTTTTGTCTGATGAATCCCACTGTAGAGAGGTACGGTTTTCTTCAATAATTATAAAAGGCTTCTAGCTCACCAGTGCCTAACAAAACTTTAGTTTCCTAAAGTCAGGTGAGAGAAATAAAATCCATAATGTCTACATACAATTTTCAGCCTGTTGCATAAGAATTACAGCTTCCAATATGTACAAGTAGGAAAGGATATTAAGTTAGTCCCAACTCTTTTTTAAAAATTTTTAACAATAATCTGCAGGAATAGAAATCAGCAGATTGGCAGATGCAAGAGCATTTAACTCAAATCAAAATACCAGGTACTTTTTGGCATCAGAATGGACATCTAGGGTTGCAAATGGCTAGATTTCATGACCCTCTTTCTACCTCCAGTATTTTAGGAAACCAAAATGCTTAGGGGGCATTCCTCATAGACTAATCAAGTGGATTTCTTCTCTTTTGTAGTAGTACTTTTATATATTGGACTACTTAGTTTCTGCTTCAGGAGTTACAATCACAGTTTAGGATGGTAGAAGGTGTGTGAAGGTGAGTAGTGGTGGGTGCTGAGGTTCCAAACTTTCCATCCCGCAAATAAGAAAAAGCTAATTGCCAACATAAAAAAGGCAGTGGAGAAGCAATTGGACAGCTACATTCTTCCTAAGTATGTGGAAGAGATGGAAAGAAACAGCAATCCATTGATTATGATCCTCATTTCTGTCTGCCACCAAATTTGTTTTGTGCATCCTTTGTTTGCCAGCCTGTTTCTTCAAACTTCCATGTCAAATTCTGGCTGCCTCTGGTGTAGGGGCCCCTAAATCAGCTGAAGGACTATTTTAGAAAGTTGTATCTGACTCACGCTGGTCTTCACTTCTAGAAAGCAGGGACCTGAATGCACCATTATTTACTAATTGTAGAGTTGTGATAAAACAGTCTAGGAAAATTCCCATGTCCTTATGCAGGCTTTCTCAGAGATGTAATTAAATGTAATATTCTCATATTCATGAAAAGCATTCTTACCTTGCTGATTTGAGGATACTGTATTTCTTTAAAACAGAGCTTTAATCATAAAGTGACATTTTCCACAAAAATCCATCCTGAACTGATAGTTCCCTCATGATCTCTTCTATTTACATTTACTATAATTAATACTTCAGCCAGCTTATTCCTGAGTTCATTATTATCCATTCCGTCACAATCTCTGGTATTACTCGATCCTCACAGATATCTCTGTGTATTTTTGAGTTTTCTATGTTAGTCTTCTCTTCCTAAACTTCATAGGGCAGGCCTGAATAACAGTCCTTCAGAAATAATCTCTTCAAACCCCTAAATTATGTCAATTGCCATCTGCTGTAATGCACTTTTGGTCTCAGCTGTGTCCTTCCTTTACAGTAATGTGATTAGTACAAGTTCATACAAGTTTCCAAATGTTGGTTTACCATTACCTCCACCAGGTGCCAGGAAAATATTACACCTCTCATCCCAGTGCCTCTCTCAGGACTTCAGCATTACTGTGTTCAAGGCACGGTGTCTTCTCTGCCTTGGCTCTTTATTCAGCTCCTTCATCCAAGGATTTCAAAGCACCTTTCTAGCCTTAATTAGTTCTGTTTCTGTGCTTGCCTGTCATCACCTCTGTGAGATGACCACAGTGATTATCAACATTAATAGTCTTATCTGAAGTAATTTATTATGATTTCCTATATTGTTGCTCTGTGACAGGCTTTACAACATCCTTAAATACAACTGGTCTGGAGTATAGCATTGTAGCTCAGACCTGGGAAATTTGTTTGAAGAAATCTTATTTCAAACCATGTGATTTAATTTTAAAACTGACAATACTACAACCTTTTTTTCATCTGTCTAGCCTGAGGCCTACAGTTGTCGTCTTTTTTAAGTATTCTTCTGTTTTGCTTTGTCCAACTTTACCATTTCCTTTCTTTTTAGTATTCTGCCTTTTCAGATTTTATTAGTTATTGCTCTGTATAACTGTGGAGCAATGTGGTTTGGGATGTTTGCTTTATGAAACATTTTTTTCCAGATAGTTATTTCTTCAGTAACAATGAAAGCACCTTTGTTTGTGCACTTACTGTAATTTTAAATTACAATACATCCTGCATAACCACTCTATTTTGTCCCTCCATTAGTCAAGGAGCAGGAAGCACAGGTGAGAGTTGCTTCAGAGTAGTTACAGACTGGAAATATTTACATTTTCGGTATGCATATAACAGGATTTTCCCAGAAGCTTTTTTTCTTTATTCTCACACAAGATCCACTTCATTCTGGTTCACTTAGGATATTTGCCCAGCCAGATTATTTTGTAATTGTAAAGTTTGTTTGCAACAGCTGTTAAAGACAGTGAAATGTCTAAGTGTGTTATATTGCAACAGATACCAGTAAGAAATACTAGATTTTAGGATACTGGTTTTCATGTCAATTATGAGATAATTAAATAATCTTGTCATCAAATGATAATATTCTTTCAAATATTAAAGGAATATTGAACCTTTGTGTATATGCATCTTCTGACATATTCTCATCCATTCTTCCATTTCTTCCATTGTATTTCATTCTTTCAGATCTCTAGCTTTAATGAGATTAAAAGGGATTAGTTATTTAAATATAACTGTGATATCATCATACCTGTGTAGCAGACTGGTATATATTAAAGAACATGGTTTATAATTTCGGTTGCAAAACAAATGTAATAAATCTTTAGAAGTATTTTACTCTAGTAGCACCCACAATTCACAGAGCAGTGGGAAAGCAGACAAGGGAGAGGCTCTTACCTAAAACCTCTTCTAGAAGACCAGCAACTGGCATTCTGCACACTCTGTTGTTTACTTTTGCTGTATTGCTTCATTTTCAGCTTTCCTGAAATGCAGTATTTCCAGCAAGAGAACGTAAGGAAAATTCTTACAGATGTTCTGTTCTGCTATGCCAGAGAAAATGAGCAGTTGCTTTATAAACAGGTAATGAAAATACTGTACAGGTGGCATTCATTGACTCAACATTTTCTATATGGTTTGACAATAATGTACCTCTGTTGTATCTGAAGTTGTATCATAATGCTGAAGTAATCAAAGAGCTGCTTGTCAGCTGGTTGGTAAGTAAGTTCATTGAATAACATATGCTTTTTCCTCATAACACAGTACCTCAAATTGTTTTCTTTAAGGCTGCTAAGTTTTCTAACTTCAAATTTCTTTATAAACATCTTTGTCATTGGTTAAGAAAGAAAAAAACCAAAGAAAGGCTTTCTCTGCTTAGGTAAAGAAAGAAAGTATGCCACAGGATTTTAAATGCTACTGAATAAACAAAAGGCATAAATAGTGACTTCTGAAATTTAGACAAAGTTTACTATTTTAAGTTTTATGTAATATTTTAAGTTCTTCCCCGAAGTGCTAAAGCCATGCAGTATGTTAGCAAATAGATCTTTATCTAACCTTGTAGCACCCAAGTACAGCTGACAAAATCCTGAGTGAAGGATAAGGGTGCTACAAAATACTACTTACAGGGTTACTTAAAGGAGAGTCTGCTCAAACCATTTTTGATAAAATGGTAAAGAAGGCCTAAGTAGCACTAAGTCTGTATCCACAGAGTTAGTAACTTAATTTATTTCACATTTGTTCTGAAGGTTTTGAAGTAACTATAAACACTATACTGTATTCATATAGCAAGACTAATATGCAGAGTATCAACCCAAGTGTATTTGTATTTGTTTCTTCACACAATTATCTGTAGGCTGAGTAGAGATTGACAAACTCAGGGATACTTTGTGTGCATGGACAAAGGATAAACTGTAGAGGAGCCAACTTCAGGTAGATAGGAAATTTGTTAAGACAAAAATACAGAGATTCAGTAAATGTGAAGATTTTTATAAAACAATCTATGCTTTCAGACATAGTCTGTGATCACCCTGTCCTCAAGCCAGGGAATAGGGTTATTTCATAGAAACAAAGAACATGTGAGCTGAAGGAACAGTTACTTCTGAAGAATTTCTTAGAGATTATATAAAAAATGGACTATATAGTTATCAAACATATGAAACATCTATCAACTGGTTATTTTTCATGTTTGACAGACAGTGAGCAAGGAATGGTCTTGCATAAGGACAATAAAAATGAGATCTAGGAGCTGTATTTTGAAGGGCACTGCTTAAAAAAATGCTTTGCAGTATTCAGTCTCCTCTTTCTAGTGAATATAGGCCAGAGGACTGATGATGGGAAAATGGAAGAACACATTCTAGCTAATTTAGTCTATCATTTATTGAACAAGAAGTATTATTTTACTCTTTGATATGACTTAAAAGGACTTAATTACCCTCTGCTCATATTTAAAATCCTCTTGATTCCTTACCAAGAAATAATACCTTTCTATATAGGGATGGAATATTTAGCCAGATCAAATTTAAAAAGAAAAAAAAGTGCTGCGTTTCATCACAAGCTGTTAAAGCTATTATTTTCTACTAGGTGACACCCCGTTTAACATAGACCATATTGTTAATAGTTATGGGATTTTATTGAATTAATGAGACTGTTATCATGTAGTAGAATGTCTTGCTGAGTTAATTGAAACTGCAGAGATTATATAAATGGTATTAATGAACTTTGACTGCCTGATGCCTCAGCTTTAATAAAGACTGCTTGGTGGGCTAAATGAACATAGGCGGATAAAAGAACAGGTTCAATTTTGTGAGCCTACAGGCTGTTGACAAAGAAAACTTCTTTACCTCTGTTTTCAACTGGTGTGCATCAGTAGTGTGGTAGTTCCAGGAAGGGATTGCTACAGGAAAAAGGGGAGAGGAAGTGCAGAAAATTAAGTGAATTTGGATCATGAAAAACTGTTGATTTAACCTCTCTGAACTGTGTTTAGTATATCACCCAAGTCTTGTGGTGCTGTGCCAAATAGCAAATGATTGTGGTTTTCCTCTCTTGTTGTGGACATGTGTTACTTTTATTAGGAGCTTTGTGTTTTTCTTACCTCATTTTAAAAGGGTAGGTTTGTCTGGTTGGTTTTTTTAAACAATAATGCTCCTTTTAGCTTATTAATAAGATCCTCCTTTTTTGTCCCCATGCTCCTCTCTTTCTAGATAACATTTTTTCATGTCCACCATTACCCTTCTCTGAATTAGCTGAAAAAAATAGCCTTTGGTAGCAACAGGATATGTTTTTTCCTTCTTTTATCAAATACCTATCTAGAAGTCAGTCTCCCTGATGTAGTGTTTTTACCAGACTCAAGCCCCAATTCCCATGAAAATTTCCACTACAGCAAAGCCTAGCACATTTTTGAGAAAATAATGAAGGTTTCCATTTATTCATTGATAACAGATCATCTCCAAGTTGTTGTCTCCACAGTGACCTGAATACAAAGCCCAGATTAAGGAGCTTGTCTTCATTTGCAGTTTCCATCATGGGGACTGGTTCTGTTGTCGTCCATGAGAATTCCTCTGTCTCATTTGTATGACCATATACAAAAGATACAATTGCCATTGTAATTATAAAACTTGGCCAATGAATGGAGACTGATATTTCTGTCTGTCAGCATCTGTCCCTACCCGATGTTATCTTCCAAAATATTTGGAAAAATTATAGTTCCTTGACAATTTGCATACTTAAAACATTCTATTGAAACTATTACATAGCATCAGCATATAGTCTTACAAGAAGCAATCAATAATGTTTGTTTAATATGCATATATGCATGAAAGCTATCTTTGTAGTACGGTTTCTGGGGGTTTTTTGGCCAGCCTGAAGGAACATTTTATTTGATAAGGAAAAATGTATTTCTATCCCTAGTCAAATGAAGTAGAATGTCGTGGAGCTGTATTACAGATTTTAAAGGCAGAATCTTCTCTGGGATCACTGCATTTTTAAATAACAGCTACAAATATAAAATCTAAAGAGAATAGTGTATTGTACTTAAGAATATGTAAAAGCTACTCTTAGAGTTCTTCTGTAAGAGTGGTGACAAAGTTCTGGTCCTAGTTACACTGAAAAGAAATAGTGAAAATTAAGCTAAATCACTAGGCTAGCTATTGTTGGTTCATGATTTGATTGCCCTTAGAGAAGTCAGTATAATTTTGAAATGCATTGATTCACTTGTCTTTGTAAAAAGGCTATAATTCTGGTTTTCTTTCTAAACCATAGACTGTATTATGGAATCAATATTTTGTTGTAGCTGGGAAGTGTCATAAAATTATCTGAGCTCTGTCAACTTATTTATTAGCACTAAAGAGTTTTAGTAAACTGTAGCATTGAAAAAATATGTGTATGCATATTACACTTCTTGCCAAGCTAAAAATCTCTAAACATTTGAAGTACTCTTGTAACTGAAAGATCAGAGGTATCTTTTTGAAATCCTGATATTTCATCATCTGTTTGTTTTGGTTTTGTTATATGTGGGCAGCCACATTATGATTCTATTTTATTATAGAGTTGATATATTATTATGTTGGAAGAATGTGTGATGTGCTTTTATCTTTTATAACTAATTCTTATTTTATGTCCTCTTTCTTTTTCTTCCGCTTATATGTTTGCAGCTTAGTTGGTAGTTTTTTTAGATAGTCAAGTTTTTTGGCATTTCCATTTCTCTTATTTCATGTTTAGTATATCAGGGCGAATAAAAGATTAGACGTGGAACTGTTTGTGGAACTGTTAATTAACCGAGGGCTCTGTGTGTGGAAGTACAACCCTGGTTATTTAAATATTTTTGCCACTTATATATTGTCTAATCCTGGACCTTTCTCCTTTGACATGACCATAGTATTTTAAGAAATCAAAACTTGACAATTTGTAATCTAACCTGTTTGTGGTGTTTTACATCAGCTTCTGAAATAAAATGGCTGTATTTGGGTTTTGGTTTTCCTAACTGAATTTTTCTTTGGACTTCATCTTTCAAAGTAGTCCCTAGAGGTTCAGAAATAGGAAGGGAAAGAAAACATCCAAACTTCAGCCCGCCATTGAGGCTATAACAGTCATCTCAGTCCTTAGGAAATTAAAATTAAATTTCCTAGGATTTCAGTTGATAGCACACAGAGAGATCGTGAAAACTTTTTGTCAGGGTCCCTTCCCCCTGCCATGTGGTCCTGGGAGAGGGGCCCTGAGGGCACAGACATGGGGTTTCCCTAGACCCTGGTCAGCCTCGTTCCCCATTGGTTGTTTTGTGTTCCCCTGCCTGGGCAAGGACCCTCGGGTCCCGTGATTGCAGCAGTTCCTCGGCAGATCCCCGGCCATGCGGCTGGAGAAATAAACATCTCTGAAATATCTATCGAGAATCGGTCCATATATATTTCTTTTCCACGGGCCTCGTTGTTTGATACACGTGTTACAGCATCCCCACTCTAACAACTTTTGTCAAAATTGTCAAAAGCTATGCCAAGCATACTCAAGATAGTTAATGATGTAGAGAGGGCTTCCACATCTGCCTCTTGGGTCAGTTCATACCACTTAAGGAAAATGCCCATTATTTCCAATAAAAGTTCAAGGTTTTTAGTAGTTAGTGGATCTGCTCAGTACATATGAAGCTGATAAGCTAACTTCCTGGTGCTGAATACTCTTGTATGGAATATCAACTGATACACTAGCAAAGCAGCAAGGTCGCTTACAAGCATGTAACACTTCCAGTGTTCACATCTGTCCATCACTGAAAGGGCTGGAAAAGCAAGTGCAGAGGCTTCCTGGCTTGGAACTGCAGCCATTAAAAGTAGAACATCTCCTATCAGGGGACCCATCATCTGACTCCTGACAGCAACCCGAAATGCTGTTGAGCTTGATGAACCAGCCACAGTGCTCCTTCTGCAGCAGGATAGATGAGATAGTCTTCCTGGAACCCATGCGTGCCCAGAGCACTCACCTGGAGTCAGGACTGAGGCTACACTTGATGAAATAGTTGCACCCTTGAACTGGAGCACTGCTGGCAGCAGGTTCTTCCTCCTACAGCTGGGTAAGGACTCCATCCAGAGCCAGTCCCAGCAGGGGTAGCCTGGGGACTTGGCACCAAGCCCCAGCTGTAATGGATGGTTTTGGGCAGAGGTCAGGAATGCCGTCCCCTTAGAGTGATCTTGTGTCCAGAGACAGACAGATCTCAATCCTTCTTCCCACATTCCTTCCATCACCAAAGGGCTTCCCTCCCTTCGTTTGTATGGCTGACCCCTGCCCCAGCCTGGAGCCTGCGTAGCTCCTCCCTGATGTCCTAGTCCCAACACTGGGATCCCAACGCTCCTGGGTGGCCCAGACATGCTTCTAATGCTGGCCCAAGTCCTCAACTGCCCACCCATTTTTTTTTTGTTCTGATTTCTGCATATTCCTATATTTTTTCTGTATCTTAATGTAGATTGCATATGTAAGTAGTACTCTGCAGTGGAACAGTAGCAGGTCTTCTATGCATTGTGTTTAATGAGTTTATTTTGACTGTTGACATAACAACTTAAAAGAAAGAAAACCAAAAAACCCAAAAACGTATTTTAATTTTCATGTCCTTAGAAATGCAAGTTTCGTTTTCTTTCCCAAATAGCTACTCTTGTCTCCTTTGGAGCCTACTGTTACACTTTTGTCTACAGTTTTGGAACATTATAAAATACAAAATAATTTTACATTTTGTAATTTTTCCCTATTGCACATCTCTGTACTGTAGATCATTATTATAATTATCATAAATAAAATTCATATTTATGAACATAGATCTTGAAGTAAACTGCCAGGTGCAGGGTTGCCTACCATTGCCAATTTGTTGTGTGTTGTGTTAGAAAAAGGGAGACTAACTTGTTTCTGTATATTATAGAGGAATAAACACTTGGATTTAATCAGGATTTAAGATAAAAGCCATTGATTATGAAACTGTTCTGTTAAGAATGTGAATGAATGTTCATGCTTTTAGTTAGTCTGCACCTAATATTGCTGTCTGCCTTATGCTGTGCATTAGGAACTAACTATTATATGACTGGAAAACCTAAATATACTTTTGCTTTTCCATTTCTATTTAGGGCATGCATGAACTTCTGGCTCCCATTGTCTTTATCCTACATTGTGACCACCAGGCTTTTTCACATGCCAGTGAAGCTGCACAACCAAGGCAAGCATTGCATCTTATTTGTATAAAATCCATTTTCTTCAAAAAATAAGTTGGCTGAACTATAACTTAAAAATATTTGTTCCATAATTCTTTGTTTATACTTCATAAATTAATATCAGACATCATTTCATCCTTGTGCTTTGATGGGAATATCCTTATTTCGTCTTTCCTATTACAGCTTCTGAGATTGGCCCCTTCACAGACATTGGCTTGTGAAAAAATGGGGAGACAAGAAACCTAAGGGAAACTGTGATCTAAAAGCTTACATACCTACCTGCAGTTCCACCTCATCCTTATTGCCAGAAGTGGTTTCGGTTTTGTCATTGCTGAGAGGAGACAGATTAGTGAGCTACACTCACAGAGTAGACATCTTACCACCAACGCTCTTTCCTCATATCTTAAAAGGGGAAATAACCAGTGAAGACAAATTGTTGAGATTGGTATTTCTTTCATCACCTGCAGTGTTGTAGCTGCGATATCCAACTATTCTTTGCCTTTGTAGTAACATTATGTTAAGCTATTGAGCCTCCATTTCTTTCAAAAGTGTTTATGTGTGTATGCACGCAGTCATATTCATACATATAAAATATGTCATCACACATGATTGTCTGCTTTTATTCTTGCCCCATATGTAAGGCTTTTGTTTTTATTAAAAAAAATAAATAAATTAGTTTCATTCTTGTGATATTTAGGACATTCCATTTGGTTTTTTTTCACTCTGTTCTGGAGTCCATCTGTGAATAAAAACCAATTTAATTGTGTGTGCAATATAATATAACCTCTGTAGGTACCTCTCCATGTGACTGCCCAAAGGTGGTTAAGCGTTAAGATGATTATTTACAAGTGTGTGTTTTTATTCAATGTCTGTCCTTAGATATCCTAAAATGACCTAGAAGATGCTCTTCAGTGCTAAGTAACTTAAAATAACCATGTGTTATGTACAGCATTCTGTTCCATCCCCACTGAAAAAGTAGAGCTAAGCAGCAAAGTAGATGGAAAAGAGGTGCTGTCACTGATTAATTGCTGTTAAAGTACAATAAAAATACAGGCTATTAAAACAAAATAAATTAATGTTTTGATACTGCATATTTGACCAGTAACCATTTTTTTTTTTTTTTTTTTTTGTTTGGGACAAACAGTGATAGATTGTGCAGCAATCAATTATTCTAGATCAAGCATATTCAAATAATACATTGTGACATTCAGTAATTTGTTATTTGGAATAATTAGATGGTTACTTCATTGTAGTACAGACAAGGCAGCTAATTTGTTTTTGATCTTTATAAAAAGGAAAGACTTCATTTGTTCAATGGAGTTGCTCTTTTTAATTAAAAAGGCTAGTTTTCTCATTTGCACTTTATATGAAACTTGGCTTATAAATACATAATAGTACATGCAGAACGCTGACCAAAAATAAACATTCACATTTGGATTGTTCACTGTTGCCTTTTTCAGCGAGGAAATGAAAGTTCTTTTGAATCCTGAATATCTGGAACATGATGCCTAGTAAGTTTTAACAAGTTTCTTTACATTTAATTTGCTCTTATTTGTAATTGACACCATTATTTAACACCAAGTTTCTGGGTTGTTCCCTTTCAGTGCGATGTTCACACGTCTTATGAAAACAGCAGAGCACTGGTTTTCAACTTTTGAACATGACAGTCAGAAGGTAAATATTGCTTTAAAATCTACTTGTGTTTTTAAGCAAATGTGATTTTAATATGATTCATGTTACTTAAAGCTAATTAGACATCTATTAACTTGGTTAAAGCAGTCTCAAACAAGTTTACAATCTTTAAAGGTTCTTCAGAATCTGGTCAGAAGCACTTGTGGAGTGTCCTCCTATCTGTTGAAAGATCACTTGATAATCAAAAGCCAAGTGTGCAAGCACAGATTTTTCTGTATATAAGTGATGTTCTTGCATAGCATTTGAAAGACTGCCTGTCATAGGCACTTCTGTGTCCAAAACCTGTGCAAATGTCATGTTAAATAAAAGTCTGTAGGTAAAGTATTAAGCTTTGAATTATTTTCAGCTGTTTACAATACAGACAATTTGCTGTGAAACTGAAACTTTAACCATAGACTATCTATCAAAGGTCAGGGTGTATCTTTCCCTGGCATAATCACTCCATTTTGTTCATTTTTTTCCTCATAACCTCAGGATATTCAAACAGAGGGAATGTCTGTGCCTTCAGATCTCTTGTGTATCTGTACGGACACCACTGAATTTAGTATGTTGCTGCTTTCATAAAGCTTTTGCAGTGTCCTGAGTTTAGTTCTGCAGAACTCTCCTTTGCAAGGACCTTCTAGAGACCTTGCCTAAATCGTGCATGGCAGGAAGAACAGTTCTCTCAGTCAGTTGCTCAAGATTTCCTTTGACTATTTCTTTTCCTTTCTCTTTCCATCTTTAAGTTTCCCTTTTTTTATTTGTGTGATGGAGGGTATGTATGGAGGCTCTAGCAAAATATTATTAATGGTATTATGGGTATTGCTGAGACTTTCAGTGTATTATATCCTAAAAGAGTTGGCCTCCAAACTTAGTTTCATCTTGATTCACTCCAGCATTTTTTGCATAGACCATGGGGACAATATCTAGAGTTAACAAAAAATTAATGAGAATTTGGTTGGTTCTGGATGTCCATATGTGTGCACCAAAACCTATAGTTGCAAACTGTAATTAGGGAGTACTAGTTTGAATGGTGGTTTTGTCAGTCTAATGAAGAAAAAGTTGTTCACCCAAGACTCATTTAAAAGCATCTATTTTCTTTAAGTATTTAAAGTATTATATATTTTATCAGATATGGAGCATTGACATCTTGGCCTAAGTTATCTACAGTTAAAAATTACTTGGATTTTTGTATAATTTCAGTAGCTAGGGATAAAGCATATGAGATACAAATTTTACTACATTGGCACTTTTATTTCAATAACAAGGCTGTGAGATATGTTTCTCTGAGTGTAGCTTTTCAAAATTCAGTGTATTCAAATGTATTTGTTCCAATTTCTGTGACAGAGGTGGTAAAGTCTGAGACTGAATGTTATTCCAGGAAATAACTAGGTCTGCTTACAGACTTGCAGTACTTGGGTAGAAGGTAAAAGTTTACATTGCCCTTTCCAGTCCTTTCATGGCATAAAAAATTAACAATGCAAAGAGAATGGATTAATATCTAGTTGTTTGTTCTTGTTCTTTGCAAACATGTATAATCTTTAATAATCCTTTCTTGTACATATGCCTTTTACAGTCATGACTTTGAGGGTTAGCTACATAATAAAGTGTGAATCTTCACAAAGGAAGCAATGAAAGCATGTGCTCTGAGAGACGTGTTACATTTTACAGCCTCTAACAGTTGTTTCCATTACTCCCAATTGCCATTAGAGGAGCTGCTCCAGCTACTCCATTCCCTAGTGGTTAATGAGAGAAATCTGTCTGCAGTTCATACTTGTACTATGTCCTAGCCTCTCTTTCCTGCTGTAGCATTTGTTTCCTAAATGCATGAATATATAAGTTGTATTAGTATCGACTACCAGCCATGCCAGTTCATGTTGTGGTACGTAATGTTTTGTGACAGAACTTGGTGACTCTTCCTAATATTTAGCTTAAGTTTTCAGCGGCATTTCACTGGTATTCATATTTAAACTGCTTTTAGGGGTGAATCTGGTGCTCTCCTATAAACAAATAGCACATTCTGAGCCATCCCTCATTTTGTCTTTTTGTTGTGAAGCACATCCTTTTAGGATTGACCATTTGTATTTCATGTTAGTAATAGATGACTAAACACATGCACTCAAATATTTTTGCAAGAATTAAAAGCTGACAAAAAGAAAATGGGTATTTTCTCTCACATGGCAAATAATTATATAGTGAGTATGAGCAGGAGCACAGTATTGGTTGGCCACTTGGCTTTAGGCACAGGCACTGTGAGTCATTCCTAGTTAAACATTTTGGCGGCTTGGTTTTATTAGCTTATTTGAGCATCTTTCTGTTTGGGCTGTTTGTTTCACACCAGCTATGTGATTTTTGGAGCAATTTCAGCTGACTAGAGGTATTGTCATTTTCTCAACCAAATTGCATGAGAGGAGACAACAGACATGACTTTGTTGTGCTCTAGTCATCCACCAAGCTTCTTGGTGGAGTAGACGGAATCAGGAGGCATGGACAGGCAAGGCTTTGTTACTGGCTGCAGCTGCTTCCTCACAGATTCTGTCATGCCTTGAAGATTTCTGTTAATAGGGTTAATTTCTGAGATGCTGATAAACTGTATTTTGATGGATACCATTTACTTGTCTCGTGCTTTTAGAAATGGCAAGCCAGCACGTACTATTGGATGCACTTAGCCATGTTTGATAGTCAGTCAGTCTGACAGTCAGCAATGTGTCAGTGCTGCATTATGCCAAGGTGCACAAATGCTGCAAGTGGCAAATAACTCCAATTTTGGCACAGAGGAAGCTTGCATTAGTTTTGATATTCACAATCTTTCCACGCTTGAGCCAGGGTTTAATAATCTGTCTTCTAATTTTGTAAAGATGGCTTGAAACCCACAGACAACTAATGGTGTAAAGACTGAACTGAGTAATAGCTAGTCTTTTCACATTACAAGTTCAAATAAGCAGAGAGATTCTGATGCTGAGCTTTCCATATAAGGTTTTATGCCTATAATAAAGAAAAGCTTAAAAACACAGGTCTTTTGAATCATCAGTTATGAATGCATGAAGTGGTCAAGCTGAAGTTAAAGTCAACTTGAATAAACCACAATAAAGTTCATACCCCAGATGCATGCCAAATGATAGAACATGCACAGTCTACAAATACATAGAGTTACAGACTTTTATGATTGGTTTCAAAGATAAATTCATATGTTTATGAAAAAAATTAATATAATGACATTTAACATTAAGGCAATGTTACCATATCATGCTTTAAGAGTGGTTTTATGTATAGAAGAAGATTAGTAGATACCTATTTTCAATATTTTGCATTCTAGCATGTGACCAAGAAAATAGTGAAATGGGTCTGAAATGATAGGAAATAGCCATACAGTGAAGAAATAAAATTCAGGGTAGAAAGTACACTGCCCAACTTGGTAAGAAAGAAGTTAACAGAATAATTTAAAAAATAAGTAGGAGAAATATCCTTTCTCAATGTACCTGCAGCTGTGAAGAGCCTTGGTATTTAACTAAGTGACAGCATTGCTTATTAGCCTCTAAGACACTAGATGTTTTATTTCAATTTTTTTTTGTTAGACTAGCAAAGATTTTGAATAAATGCATGCCATGTCAGTGAGCTTTATTTGACGATCTGAGGGAGCTTTTTTCAAGTGATTTGCTAGAGTATCTTAAATGAATATGTCTTGGTACCACAATATCATGGTTAAATTACCACACTATAATAGACAGATCAGTCCCTTTGCTGCAACTGCCATAGCAAAGCAACAATTAAGCAGATTTTAAGATACAGTTTATAATCAATCAGGTCCTTAAATAGAAATATATAGAAATCACTGCTCAACATCCTACCATATCTTCTGCAGTACAGAAGTCAAACCATTAAGAAAAGGTACTTCAAGCAAAGAAGATCAACATAAAAAAGATACTTTTTGGTAGACATTATTAAATGTTCACTGCCCATTTGATTATTAAACCATGGGATTTTGAAATAACCATAGGAAACTACCTTGGGAACAGCTTATACAATGAAAACAAACTTTCTTTGTTATTGATTGTTAAAAATAATGCTCTTTTCACGATATTGAAACAAGTGAATTTGTATTTTAACAATGTAAAATGCAATGAAGTCTCCTGAAATGATTAACCCTTTGATCTGGATAATGCTTCTCTATTAATACAGTGAGCAAAAGTGTAGAAAAACAGCAACTGTTTTTCAAACTGAAGCTTTTGGGTCAGAGGTCATGATGACAGATTGTAGCAAAGTCATTGCAAAATTCTTCTCTTCTTACTGTTCCAATTTTCCCTGTTTTATAACCTTAACAATGTTCCTAACAGATTAATTCTCTGTTTCCCTGTCCCCCTATCTTTCTCTTGATAGTTTTGACTTTTCCTTTTTTATTTCTCATTCTCCTTTTTACATGTTTCCTATTTGGTGCAGTTCATTACTTGCTGCATTTTTTCTGGCATTCTGTCTCTTTTTCAATATTTAACTCTTTTGCAAGAAGAACAAATTTAAAGCAGTACCATTTTCAAGGATGCTAATACTCCACTGGTTTTCACTTGATGTGTGTTGTGTTGTAGATCATGGCATAGTTTGCACAGCCCTCAGGTCCAACCAACTGCTGTCTCATTGTTCTATTTCTTTTTTCCCTTAAAAGTTTCTGATGCATTATCAAAGATGTGTAGGTTTTAAGGTGCAGCCACCAGATTTTCTGAGCAAGGGAAGCCTGTTTAGAAAGGATTGTTTGAAAGTAAGTTACTTCCTATTTGGTATGCAATTTATTGTCCTCTGAGGGCATGTATTCTCTACTGAGTTACCATTCATCTGCTTTATTCTGGACTGACTCAGACTGCTGATATTAAAGCTAAAATAAAGCTGTCAACACTTTGTCAGAGCATGAAAAGTAAAGCATGCACGTAAAAATTGATGTGCAGAATGATGGGCACTCCTTGGCACTCCTGGGAAGGGGAATCCCACAGTATCTTCTGCAGAAGTGGATACTTGAGATTCCTCTTCTGCTATAAAAGAAATTAGTTTATTTGGAAGCCAGTGTTTACAACAAACGAAATCCCTTTAGACAAAAAGGCTTCATGGGTTCTTTTATTCACCCTGTTTTCTGTATCTACAGGAGAAAGACGTGATGATAACACCTATGCCCTTTGCAAGGCCACAGGACTTGGGGCCATCCATAGCTATTGTAGCAAAAGTAAATCAAATTCAGGATCATCTGCTGAAGAAACATGATATTGAGCTGTACATGCATCTGAACCGACTGGAAATTGCTCCACAGATTTATGGACTGTAAGTCTTTGCAAAGCATTATTTAATTTAATTCCTTGGGGATTTTGTTTCACTGTATTAGGAAATTTTTGCCTTTAAATTTTGGATTAGAGGAATAGGACTAGAAAGAAGTACTTATCTCTTAGAATTTATTTGTTTTACAGCATTATAGGAAATGCCACCCTACTGTTGTAGTTGTGACAGTGGCATTTCCAGTGCAGATAATGTCCATTCAGCTACGTATTAGAGAAGTTGATGAAGACTCCTGTACTTACTGCATCAAGTACAGAGTCTACTTGGAGTTCTCCTATAAGAACACATGGGATAATAGGACACAAAAAACTGCTAGCATTGAGTGGTTTATTCACTTAATTTTATCACCAGTCTAGTATCAGTGAACTTTTCCCTATTGTGTTATGGGGTTTTGGGTGCTGATAATACAGGGGGAGCAGAGGGGCATGTTAAAAGTGAAGGCAAGGGTGTAATAAATTGCCTGTGTACAGAGTCAGCCCCATGAAGCTGCTTCATATCCACTCGGCTGGTTGTGTATTGTATACCCCCATTCCAGGGGGGCTTTTGGGGCCAGATGTGGCTTTGGTTGTGGCCTTATCCATGTATTTGTGCAGCACTGATTTCTAACCATTTATAGCTGCTGTAGTCAGTCTGGGTCAACACAGAGTGTGCAATTTGTGTGAACCATGAATAATGGTGAATTGACTGTGGTTTTGAAGAAGAATTTTGCCTTCATTGTCTGGAATTCTAGACATTTGATTCATTTTGATCATTCCTTAAGGAGTTGTCAAGCCATATGTGCAGTTGCAGGGACAGAAAAAAGACACTTTTTTTTAAACTATTTTTTACAGTGATTTAAAGTAAGATTGCCTCTGCCTTAAATGAAAAAAAAAGTAAAGGTGTGAACTTCCAAATGCAATTGTGGATTGTAACAACTCAATAGAAAATAGAGAAAGGGAAGGAAAAGGTGACTGTGTAAATGTCAGGCCATACTGCAATACTTAACACTAAAGTCTAATTTGATGTTACTGTAAAATGAAAAAATGCTGCAATGTAATATGCTCTCAAGAGAAGAGTTGAACTACTTATTAATAACTTATATTAGGAAGATAAATGTAATTCTACAAAACTTACTTAAATATATTTTATAGGTATGGGTTACCTACAGGGGAGGAAAAATAAGCCAAGGAAACTCAAGGTATTAAAAGTACAAAGAGGACAGATTGTCCTATTACAAGATTTTTTGCATCGTGTATTTTCTTAATATCTTCACAAGTCTGGAAAAGAAAGCAAGCATCCCTAATAAACTTCAGGGGTAGTAATGAATAAGTAGGCTTTATAAAGATGAAGGAAAACAAAAATAAATTGTTTCATTTATGAAGACTTATGAAAACTAAGAGAGAATAAAATAAGTTAAACTTCAGAAATTTGCAAACAGATATTTTGGGGCAAAAATAATTTGTAATGTAGGTATTAGTGTCAGTTTCAGATTTTGCCTTTCAGTAGGAGAAATAATTGGAAGAAAAAATTATACTTTAGCTCTAAACATAATATTATAATAACAGAAGAACAATGCAGTCTGGTGTGGCATAAATAGAACCGAATCTGAATAAAGAAATTTACAGTTAAGAGAATGAATTATGAGAGAGAGCTTCAGGCTGACTATCAGGAAAACCTTACTAACAGGGAGCTGTTAGACTGTAAAATAATATATCAAAGTTAACAAAGGAAAAACCATCAGAATGTTTTAAAAACAGACTTTGAAAAGCTCTCAGAAATGGATGATATCATACAGACAGAGTCTGCATTGGCAGAAGAGGAAAGTAGGTTACCTGTGAGGTCATATCCTGCTCTGATTTCTGATTTGATATGGACAGGAGAAAAAGAAAGGGAAAGGAGCGTGACTGTGTTGTATTATTCTCACCTTTAATGATGTCTGAACTCTCCAGACTAGTAATTTCCAGTAGTGAACCAGCTGACAGTCTGAGATGCTGCATCTTTTCCTGTATTTAATATTTCTTGAACTAGCAACAGCATTTCTTTAAACAGCTCAGGTTATCAATAATTGCTTAACCTAACCGAAGTGCAGAATTCATCTGAGTTTTTTGTTGAAGTTTATTGTTTTGCTGAAGATTTACCGACAATAAGTATTCATCTGTCAGCCTTGATACCACTCAAAAATATACAAATGGTAGAAGAAAGACTGGGAACTTTGCTCAAAAGATATTACGGCATTCCTAGAGAAAAGGCCTGTATTTAGTAGCAGTCTACCCTAACCTGTACAAGTTATAAAGTTCACTTATTTTAAAATACAACATTTTATACTTTGCATCCTTCTATAACCTTCTGGGGTAAGGCAGAAACAATTATTTGCATTTTCATACAGTTGATTCCATCATTTGATGTTTTCAAATGCTTCTTTTTATTTTTCGAACACTAGCAAGACTTGTTCTGCTGGCAGGTCAGGTACCCTAGCTGTTTGTGCATTTCCATGTTCAGAAACTGTCCCTTACAATAGAATGTGGTTATACACTTCCTGAAATTATGTTTACCTGCTTACAAGACCAAGTTTAACAGGCATTTCACTGTACGACTCGTTAGTTTTGGTTGCTGTCCAGTTTTGAAATTTTAATCCAAAGCAGTAGATTGCCTTCTCTTCCAAAGTGCAGCAGTGAACAGACTTCGCATTCCCTGGCTGTCTCATTCCATTGCTGATTGGGAAGAGAACCCAGTTAGGTACAGCAAGGTAGACTGGGTCCTGGCTATGCCATACTTCCATGCTCTGGAAGTTCAAGTTGGTGTCACAGACAGCAGCAGCCTTAGCACAGGAATTTCTGTGTCTGGAAATTTTAAGACTTCACTGTCATTCACTTGCAGTCAGCCACTGCTTGTCCCTGTGATTATTATTCAGCTGCTATTAATATCAGCTGAAATGGAACCAGCAATACAGAGATAAAGGTTTTGTGCCTTATCTTTCTTTCTTTGCCATGTCTCTAGCCTGGACCCCAAGATAATGTTTTGCAAAATAACATTGTTTCACTCACCTGGTAGTACTGTGTATAGTCTAACCAAACTATAATAATTATCTAATTATATCTAATTTTGTACTTTGTAAAGTCAAGTACAAGAATGGTTTGAAAATAAAATGGAATTGATTACATTAATAGTTCAGTGACATGCTTTCCTGATAATAAACCTTTCTCTAAATAAAAAGAAAAAATTGCTAGGATTGAACATAAAGATTGGATGTTCCGAAGGGTTGACAGATTGAATATTCAGTTTAATTTTAAAATTAGATGAGTTAACAATGATTAATGGCCTAGATTAATTGGTACTCTGATGTTAATTTTTTTGACCCTTACATCTAATTCATGTTAAACTACAAAATAATTATTGCAAAACGATACTGCATCTTCTGTAGTGGCCAGTGTTTGCAGGGACAAATTAAGCAGGTTAGGCTCTCAGCTTGAAAAAGGACAGGGTTTGAGGAAAGTCTTCATATACCTGTATTATATGATATTTTCTTCCATTTAAAGAAATTTGTTGTAGGCAACTTCTTTTGCATTTCACTGAAAAGATGAATCCGTTGGAAAGGTCCTGCATAATGTCATTATTACCACTTTATTTTATGTACTGAGGGTGAATTATATTGCACCAAATTAATTTCTCATGGAACTCCATGCAATAAGTACAGCCAGATCATGTGAATATATATGATGCAGTTGTATAGAAATAATACACAGAAAGATAATGACAAGGCGTAAGGATAAAAAGCTTTATTTAAGAACAAAAATTAAATGTTGGCATAAACTCACCAGCTTCTGCATCATAACACTGATGGCAGTATTATAGTGGTAAAGCAAACTCCTCCTAAGCACATATCCAACAGACAATAAAGCACATGCCGAAGTGAGCGTAAATATTTCATGGTGGTTTTAGCTCAGTACAAAAAGGGCCTCTCAGAACATTGAGCAGCGATGACTCTGCCTCCTGCTGCCGCTCTGCTCTGCAGCCATCGATCAGAGACGCTGCCTACTGCGGCTCGAGAGGCGCTCAGCCCTGTAGCCTGGTACAACCGTGGCACTTCAGGAGGAAGCCTACCACAGGAAGCAAAGAAATGAAAAACAAAAGAGAAGGGTGCAAATTAAGTTGCAGGGGATCTAGGCACGAGTGTAGATTTGAAGGTAGCATTGGAAAGGTTATGTTATGGTAAAGTCAACAGCAGATGTGCTGTTCCACTATTACTGTTCTTACTTGCTTTGCTGTGAGCACTGCTGTGGGGCGTCCACCTGTTTTAGTTCCTTGCCCGTGCCATTATGGTACCAGGCAGTATTCTTTTGCGTAATTAGATTGGTCTCTGGAGGGAGAATTTAAAGGATTTTACCTGTGTAGTAAAGGAACATAAATCATATTCATTGTATCCGAAAAAAATTAAAATCCCACTAGTTATCAGAATAAGAAATCTTTATGATCTACGGAAAAAGTAGAACAAAGATCAGTCTTGCTAAGGAGAACTTTTCAGATCATCCAGGATGCCTGAGTTTATTTTTGATTCTCACACTAAAAGAAAATGAGATAATATATGACATGGTCCAAACCCATTACATTTCCTCTGTAGCTTTTAATCCAGTGTCATCAATCAATTGGACAGCAATTACAATGAAAGCAACTTTGAGCTATTGTGCACGTAGTAGAGGAACCACCAAAATCTGGCCTTGCTATTAAAAGGCAAGTATCTGGCAGCGAGTATCTAGAAATGGGTAAGACTAAGCAAATACAAAGTCTTTCTGAACAAAGCAATAATTCTCATTTGAATGTCCAGGACCAAATTAATCATGAATTTAGTATCTGGAATTGCTGTTGATTTCCAGTATTTATTTCCTGTTTGAATTAAACAAAGCATTATATGTAAAAATGATTTTAATGGACTATAAATCACAGCTGGTCTGTCAGTAGAGGGCTTGTTGAGGATTTAGTGCCAGATGACCAGGCCTTTCTAAAAGAGGTTAGTGTCTGCTGTTGGTCCCACAAATTACTAGATATAGTCTACTGGATTTTTAGATAGAGCTTTTGGGGGCTGACTCAGGTATCTGAAGACATTACTATGAATTCTATCTTGCGTAGTGAAAAAAGTACTGTAAGAGGAAACCTTTCTAAGTTAGGAGACAGAAGGAAACACCTCTGAAGCTACTTTAGAAAGCTACCCTGTGTTTTGATGGAGACAGGGATTGCCTCAGCTACTGCTGACGTACCGGTTGACTGCGATGGTTTACTAATTCAAATTACTACCTCTTTGCAAATAAATGAGGACAATTCTTGAAGATCAGGGTAGGTATCTTACCTCAGGCAGCAAGCAGATCCTGCTTAACTCTAAAAGCTGCTTTTCTTCTGTTTCAAAGTAAGGCTACTCACCCTTTCATGATCTTAAATGGTAGATATCTGTTCCTTATTGTTGGGTTTCTCAGAAAGCTTTCTAGTTCATTGATTAAAAAAATGTATATTTCATTTTGTGCTGCTTCTTGTTGTGTATTAGGTTGAAAATTACAGTATGACAAACTTGCAACTTTATCCTTTTTCCCAACTGTCTTAAATAGTATTTTAGTCTTACTTCTGACTTTTAAGATTTTAACATGTAAATAATGTAAAAGACCACTCTATAAACAGAATGAAGGATTGGTTGAGGTGTCAAAAGTGTTTGTCAGAGTTTTACTCTCCTGCTGCATAATTATGTGCTGAGCTGATAATGAGTAGTACTGGATGTCTGTGAGGATGGAATGCAGATTTGTCATTTTGTTGCTCCTTGATGCAGGTGATGTGCTTCCCATATGAAGTACAGGGAGTTGTCTTTATCTGGGAAGGAAACAAGCAAGAAAGCTTCCATTTTGACTTTTGTCACATACCCTAAAAAGAAAAAAAGCTGGTAGCATTAAACATAAATAGGCTTAGATTCCACTGGATTTGAAAAGAATTAGTATCTTCTTAAACCTGTGATGAATTTAGTAGGACTATAGACAGGTGTTGGGAAGGCTGTCTTTGTCTTTTTATTTTTTACTTATGTAGACAGTAGCTGTTGACTATAAAATCAGAACAATGTATGGAGAAGTTCTACTCCAGTAAGGAATTTAAGGTACCATATATCAAGTATTTACTTCCCCTTTGCTTTCTTTATACTTAAATCACATCAGCTGTTCAGGTTAACTACGTACTGTTTAATTTAGTGCATCATGTTGTTTCTTTCAATGACATGGAACTTAGTCTAGAAAACTCATCTTGGAAATTGGTACAGAAAAGGCAGTAAGTAGGTCAAGTAACTGTTGCCGAAAGTAATGATCTCAGCATACGCCTAAAAAATGAAACTGTGCTAACATGCCCATGCTGACATGGTGTTAGGAGGCAAAATACAGCACTTTGGACTTAAGCATTTGCGAGTAGCCCGGACATTTCCTGTAGCATCCAGTCCTGTGGATAATTCATGTTTTGGTTAACCAGTGCTTCATCCTCACTTCTTATTCTTACCGAGTCTATATGAATCAAGTTAGTATGGGCATGCAATCACATGTGACTAGCAAGTCCTTAATTTTCCTGTGAAGACATACCTTTAGAAATGATAATGAAGTATTGAAGAGAACCATGTGCACCATCCAGCAACGAAAGATCATCCTGTCATCAGTCCTTAAGATAAAAGTCAATATCCAAAGGTAGTCTGAAGATTAATACAAACAGTTGTTCACCCTCAAAATCTTTTGCATCACCTTGATGCACTTAAGAAAGAGCCACACAAAGAGGACCCTCTGCTAGAATCCAACAAGAGCAATAGCAAGATGTAGTAAACACAATTTAATGTTTAAATTGTAAAATTTAGAAGTCATACAGAACTGGGATCTAGTGGGTAATGCAGCTAAAAAAATTTTGTTTGAAATTTTCAAACAGATTAGCATGAATTACTTAAATGTGTAATGTTGGCTTGTTGGAAGCAGAGGTAACCCTCATTTTAAAAAACCTAAGTTTTTAATACTTAGTCATTATTCCATGTCAGAACAAAGTAGGCCATTTTGGATTTTTATAGATGGGGAGAAGGATGACAAGGAATTGCATTTGGAAAAAAAGCAATAATTAGTGAACTGCCTTAAGGTGTGGGATGTCAACTTTAGGGATAGCAGAGTCTTCAGTCTGAGTCTCCCTTGGCCTAGGAGGACATGTTAATCATCTGGCTCTTCAGGGTCATTTTCATTTGAGTTCTTCATTTTAGCAGAAAATTATATCCTGAAACCACAATTCATCACTAATGAAAATGTTGTTGAAAATTAGTGAAATAGTAATTCTGTAGGAATATGGCCAGTCTGCATTTTCTCTAAAAGCATCTGATTGCCCAGTAGAATGCAGTTAATTGGGAAAATGAAAGGCAGTATAGCGTCAGCATTGGGAAGAATGCTTCCTTTTTGGGTTTTCTCCCCACCAAAGTAGTAATTCACCAGGTAGTCAAGACACTCTGCTGCCACTTCAGATACCAAGACTAGTTCTTGGGTAGCCACTTCTACCCCTATGGACAGTGCTCTTCCTGCCCTTCCGTCTAACCAGATGTTACAGACTGAGGTGAGGGGTTTGGGTGAGGGAGGGGAAAAGGGTGGGAATCCTACGGACCACCTATATAATTCCCCTTACATATTCTGAATTTTCTCTGGCAGTTGTTTGATTGGGAGTTCTTGAGTTGTAGCTTGAAAGCTACATGACAGTGTTGGAAGTCCATGCAGCAGTAAAAGATCCTGCCCTGAAAATAATGCAACAGTCTGTCCTAATTTTTAAAATGGATGAGCTGGATAGTAGTTCTCCATGACCTTGTGAACCTCTTTCCAACATCTTTTTAGAGTCGTAGAAGCCTCATCAATTAAAAAAAAAAAATCTTGTTCCAAATAGGTGCATGCCTTGAGTGTCTTTTCTGGTCCTGATGTGGTTTTGAGCAAGAATTTTTAAAAGTATTCTATGAAATATTAAAGCAAGCCATCCATATCCGAAGAATAAAATCCATTAACACAGGTCACAGGAATAGCTTGCTCAAGAGTAGTGCTGTTAATTAGGATTGCACAATTTTGTGTAACTTTTGCATATTGTATGAATTCACAATATTTTAGTCTACGTAAAGCATGAGAAGTGATGTCAGAGAAACATTTCTAAGAATAGAATTATTTCACCAAACTAATGCTGTAAAAATGGGGAGAATATTTCATCACACCTTGTACTGAACGTAATAGCAAGAGGCCCCAAAGGGTTAAGTTACGTAACTTAGCAGGAAGGCTTCACAGATTTTGGCAAGAAGAGCAAATCTGTGCACAGCATTGCAAAATAGAATTGTCTAGTGAAAAAGAACAAAAGGAGACAGGAGTAGGAGCTGGTTTCCAATATGTATTTTGAAATCAATGAACAAGTCATACCCGAATCTTTACAGAAAGCCAAGGGTGCTGCCCTTCTGTATTCTTCCTCTGAAAACACTCTTAGCATAGCATTTGCAGCTTGGTATTGACTGCCAGTGATGACTCCCTTGAATTTCCAGATAGCACTGTTTCTAAGGCAAAAAGGCAGTGGATGCGCCTAGACTTTGTTATTCACTATGGAATGTATTGACAGCAGAACAGCAATTCTTCCCAAATGTCAGAGAAGCAAAATGGCATCACCCACTATAGCATCAGCTTGAGAAGTCCATGAGAGAGCATTGCCTTTCATAGACCTTTATACTGTCATCTGTCACTTTTAATGATCTGCTTTTCTTTACTTCTTGTCACCTTATTTGTAATTAGGACCATGGTTAGCATACTTCCTTTGATTACCTTTTATACTGTTTTTTGTCTGAGAAAGTGTCCAATACAGTGATCTTTGAATGCCACAGAAGCATTGGTATTGAGAAAGTGGAGAGAAAAGAAATTTCATCTTTCCTGGTTTTTAAGTTCCCAATATAATATAATGCAGAAAATAAGAGATAATGAAACTCCTGCAGCTTCTGACTGCTGGTACTCCTACCAATAATGCTACCAGGTTTTTATTCACAGAAGTGGAGAAGTTAGTAAAAAATATTTTCATACTTTGGATAAATCTATACACATACCCACATGTGCAGTGTAGCAGCAGAACTGCACGTTGTATGTTATGAAATTTGTTGCATAACATGTTGTATGTTATGAAATACCGTTACAGTGTTTAAATCAAGATTCCACAGATCTAAACAAAGTCTTTAGTTGTTTACAGCATACATCAGTGACTGTTGTGTGAGCTGTTAGTCTAAGCTTGGACCTTGCAGTTTATTCTATTTCTAACAAGTACATGTAGGAAGGACATGCAGAATCAGTAATATAGGGTTTAGGGGTTTTTTTACTAATGGAAATACAGTTAGGTAGAAATATATGGGACATCTTGAATCAAAGAATTCTCATTGTCTTAATTATCTAAGAGAGAAATCACAAGAGTAACGTCAAAAGAAGAAAATAGTCCTCACAGAAAATTTACAACATAATAATATGCTTAGTATCTAGAAACTGTATTAATGATGACACAGTTATATTTGTATAGACTGAGCAGTAGAAAAGATAATGGCATCTTTGACTTTAGCAATTCATATATTAGTGTTAATGGTTTGACATGCTACTTACTGAAAAATTGTTTAAAAGAATTGAAATATATTTAATTCTCCTTTTTCTTATTTCAATAATTGTAATCAGAAAAACCTTTTTAATGGTGTAATCCCAAATCCAGCTGAAGTATGTAGTTATACATCCTGCTTTAATGTACATCTGAGCTCTGGGGCTCTCATGCTGAAACACATTCCCTGATTTATCTTCTGTCTAAACTATTTCTTACATTATGACTCTGTGCTGCAGCCTTTGATATTCCCTGTGACATCATGAGACAGCTGTGTTACATTGTGTTTAAGCAGTACTAAACCTTTAAACTTTAAACGAATATTTTTCTTCTCAGAGGTATAAATAGAATATGTAATAAGCATCTGTGGGATATGCAATTAATGTCACTTGTGAGGAAAGGCCTTCATGATGCACTTGGGTTTTGGCACTCTTAAATTATGAGCTCTTTACTACACTCATGGGATAAATTCCATATCCCCCAGATGCTTATTATGTATCTTCCATCTCCCTTAATTCCTATTAGCTGGATTAGTAGTTGTTGTGATGTTGAGGTTTATGGTAATTTAACTGGGGTGGTTCTCAGTGATCAATAAATAAACTTCAAAAGTTTTAGTAATTTTTATTTTCTAGCTATTCCAGTGTGTGTAGCTGTAACAGTTTACATTAAGTGCTAGTTGGATATACCAAAAACTTTAGTCATCTGTACACACTGGTCTATCCATTTCCTAAATTTCAAAAAAACAAAAAAATTTATAAGAGCAAAAGATGTCAATAGCAAATGATGACCCGAATTGCAATGTTGTGGTGTGACTAATATTACCTTCAGCACCCACAAATGTTAAAAAAAATAGTTTATATAGAGAATAAATATTTTTTGCTAAATGACGATATTATTAATGTTCTAGTCACAGTCATTATCTGGAGAGATTGTCAAACTGGTACAGAATGGCCTAGATTAGTTGTCAACTCAGGAGCAAATAAGATTTTTAAAAGACTCAATAAAGTCCAGTGATTAATTGCTATATATTCTGATTCATGCCTATCCCATTTTATCTAATTTAATAAAAGTCTAAAATGATGATTAATCCTTTCGCATCAGCAGTTGCTGGTACATCCATTACATGTCCAATCTGAATTCCTCTGCCAAGGAGTTAACTACTATTTTGAACTTGGTGTGAAAAATATCATTATAAATTTCATTAACCTGATCATCAAATTTAAAAAAGTCAACTCGTAAAATCCATTACTACATATCACGCATCGAAGATTAAAAACTGGTCCTTAGTGGGCAGGAATAGCCAGGATTTAATTCCCACAGCATATGTTTAAAGCGCTCATATGACATTATTGTATCTGTAATTATCAGAATTTTATGTTTATTAACCCAAGTGAATTAAGAATCTTGTTTTGCGAAGAATTTAGCATGCATGTTAAATTGACCATTAATTCAGAGCTTATCAATGTATATGTACTTACCACATATGCAAAGATACTTGTTTAGCATATTTTAGCTTTTAGACAATTTGCCTTCCTTTAATTTTTCCTTCTCAGACAGAATAATTTACTTCTTCAGTGCTTCCAGTTGGCTGTCTTGGTGTGGATCCCCATGGATGACAATGATATAAATCTTACTTCAAGTAGTCCTTCTGTTGGAAACTTGGAGTATTTCATGTTAGCACTATGTCTCAACCATAACTATGTCTTCCTCTACACTAAGATGGCTTTTTCCCATCCATGGTTAGATGCGAGAGACACCCCTCCATGCTGTATAGTAATCGTGCCTCAGCCCAGAAATATCCACAAAGCCTCATAGCCTTGCAGATATGGGGTGGGTTTGTCACTTACTTTTGTGAAGGTTGCTCAAGTTGGAAATTCACTAAATGCATGAAAAATATGCAGCCAGAGAGCTCAGAAAAGCTGAATTCCCCCACCTGCTTGGGGGATTTGGACTGGGGTTGCAGTGACTCCACAGCCACCATCTGAATCCCATCCTTGCTGGGGCAAGGCATAGAGTGCCAGCAGTTACCTTAGGAAACGTCAGCCCCGACCTGGCCAGCGCCCCAGCAAGCCCCACCTAAGCTCTGCCCAAGGGGTAAATGCTTTTAGAGTAGTGTATAGAATGCACCACAGGAAAAAACAGAAAGTGGTTGGGACAGACAGCTGTTCTCTGGGTTGTTTTTCACTCCTGGCTGCAGGCTGTGGACCCATTGTTGGCTCCCGGCAGAGGGATGAAAGTCACATGGTTTGAGAAAATAGGAACTGTCGGGGTTTTGCCAAACCAAAACCATCACTACTTTATTATTTCATTTTATTTTCTTATTGGAACAAATGTGAAAGTGCACCTCCCTTCTGAAAGAGGTTTCTGCCTGCAGGATCTGCTTGTGCTGCAGCTGTAAAATGGAGGCACGGCAGGTGTTGGATGGCGATGCCCCTGTGAGCAGCCGGCTGCGGCTCTGCCGGCTGCACTTGGCACAGCCCGAAGCTGAGGTGCTTCAGACTGGCACAACTGTCATTACGTACTGCAGGGAGCTGTGCATCTTTACAGCTTGGTGTAGTTTCACCTTACACATTCCTCCTTGGCCTGCTCTAATGGCTTTGCCCATCTACCTTAGCCCTGCTCAGATGTTCTGGAGAAAGAACGTTCTTCTGGGAAAGAAAGCAAACTACTTTTTCCTGGGAAGGGTTGTCAAATATTGGAATAGGCTGCCCAGAGAAGTAGTGGGCTTGCCATCCCTGGAGGTATTTAAAAGGGACGTAGATGTGGCAATTAGGGGTGTGGTTTCATGGTGGACTCGGCAGTGCTAGGTTGGACTTGACAATCTTAGAGGTCTTTTCCAACCTCAATGATAATACAATTCTATAAAAAAGATGAAATTAGAAAGAGTGGAAAGGCCCTTTTTTATCTACAGCATATGTACCTGGTGAAACATGCTTTTCTCCCTCAATTTACAGACATCTAGCATCATTATTTCAACAGCTAGTCATGGCAGTGCAAAAGTGTTTCAGAACAGCCAGGTGATTCATCACAGATGTATATCACATATTCGGATTATCAGGTGTTGGACTTGGAAACACACATTTGCACCATAGTACAGCTGGTATGAAGAAAGAAGGAGAGCACCGAGATGATTTTAGTCTTGGAGGGACCAAAATTTATTTCTAAGACTCACCTTTAACAAACTTCTTAATTAAATTAGATTTAACCTATCTTTTGATGTATCTTTGATATAAATTATCTTTTGATCTATTTAATGTCAGACTCTCTGCAGGACTCCACGTAAACTCCACCAGCATGAGTAAAAAATCCTCAGTAGAGGTTGCAAGTGAATGTATGTGATGTAGTAGCAGCTCCCAAAAATTTGTCTCTATACTTTACAGGCTGGAATAATACCCAGATATATTTCATAAGGTCCTTCCTATAAAATTTTGTAACTTGTATCAGTTTATGAACATTATAGAGAATTGTTTTCTTAACTTCGTGGAAGAGTTAATATTAATTATCGGCTATGGAAAAAAGACAAGCAATGCTACATTTCCTTAAGAAAGTTTTAAGAGCTTAAGACTTTTTTTAAATTTTACTCTTTTTTTACATTTCAACAGTTCCCATTCCACTGAAAAATTTCAGGTATCATTAGTTGGCTTTTGGTGTGTGTCCGTTCCTGAAAAAATTCCAGTATTTTCTCTTGAGATGCTTTCAGTAAATGGCATTTGGCTTGAATCCTGAAGCACCTCACTACTGAAGTCATCTATAATAAAATGTTTCACCAGTATATCTGAGTCTTCCAAGTACCCAGTAATATATTTTTTATTAAATCTCAAAAACTGGTAACAGTTACATGATTTTTATAATTAGCACATATAGTTTGGTAACAAACTAAACTACTATCAGAAGACAAGACAATGTGGTAAATATGTGGTTAGTAAGGAGGAAGAAAGTTTGAGAGATGGTTAAATGACATACTGTGTGAAGGTTTTGCTGGAAGGGGAGGAGAATGTGGGAGGAAGGAGATGGAGAGACCAGACATAAGACCTCACCAACTGAATTGCTGAACCTGGAGAATGTGAGGTGTGTTTGCAGTGTAGCTCAATCATTAAATAATGCACAAGGGTTTATCTCATATGGCCAGTTGCAACACTCACCTCGTAGTCAAAGGATGAAATAAATATCCAATATGTAAACCTAAGCATATGTAAAATGGGTAAACACAGGGTAGCCTCGAACAGAGTTTCTCATTCTTTGTGTATGTGTAGGTGTGGATAAAGTCTTACATATGCAGAAACTGTTAAAACCCAAATTATTTAGCTAACTCCTAAGTAACAGACTGGAAAAAAAAAAATCTGGTTCAACTGATTTTGCTACGAGTAAGGGGAGAAAGAAGGTTCTTCTTTTTTTCCTGTTTCCTCTAGTTATAAAAATTACAGTGATTACACATCATAAAGCCTGTCTGTAATAAAACGCATCAGCTGGCCAAGGTTTTCATCGCTCACTCAATAATCCATTAATACAGCAACGCTGCCCAGGCATCTTTATAATACCAACTCGGAGGTAATTTTAATCAGCTAGACCAGCTGGTATTTAACAGCAGCTGCTGGAGACGCCACAAATATACTCAATAGCTGACATCTTTATTTGCAGTTTTTCAAGGGGAGAAGAGATCCTCCTGTGGTTACTTATATTAAGCTTCTTTTTTTTTTATATAAGTATTGGTACCGGAGGGTAATACCTGAATGAAAGCAGGAATAGAGTTAATGCAAAAAATAAAAAATACATTCTTGGAGTCAGAGGGCTTTTTCATGAAGCCCTCCTCATAAATGAACAAAAAAATAAAGCGTGGATGCCAGCTTTGTTGGAGTTTAGAACCTTTTCCTGTTACATTTACACTAATCTCAAACATGGCTTGCGGCATAAAATGTACTCTGCAGTGCTGCATCGCCCTATCTTACTGAAGCTTTCCTGTCTCTCCACAATATAAATATGTGATAAATAGTGCTCTTGGTAGGAAAAAAGTGATGCTTGCTCACATGTGTTCAATTTTAACTGACATGTACTTCTTTTGTCCTCAGTTTTGGCTTAGAGCGTCTGCATGCAGGAGTGTATACATATATATCTATGCTTAAAAACACGGGTGTTTGTGTATAAATAATAAACAATATGTTTATTTGTACTTCTCATCTCTTATAAGGCTAGAGATGAAATCAGCAACAGAATAAAGCACCGCTCTCTGCAGTAGTAAATGTGGAATACTATTTCACATTGGATTTGGGGTGGAACAAGCAGAGGCAACACGAAGTTAACAGTCACAAACACATTATAAATAAAAATTTAATTACACTTGGGGGAGCTTGGCTTACAAAGCTCACAAATCCATAATGGAGCTTGCTGGTAATAAAGGCCTGATCTGTTTGTTAAACTCCAATATTCCTGTCCTCTGTATCTCTTCTTTTATATAAAACTTCAGTTTCTGCATTGATTACCAATTGCAAAAAAGACTGACTTCACTGGTAAACAGTTTTTTTCTGTCAGATACCAAATGCCATATTTCTTTATTAAGAAAATAGTTATGACTCCTAGGTAGGGCAGGGGAGGTGCCATGAGAAGTGTAAGTATATCTATTTTTGTTGACTATTTATAAGATGTCATGGATGAGATATATCATAGATGAGATCTGTGTTTAATATGAATTTGAGTTTCTGGAGATAGACTTTTGTTAATTTATGGACAAGTTCTGAGGTAGAAGCTTCTTTGTAATGAAGATTTCAAGAAACAATAGTAATAGTTAAAATGGATATGAACATTGAAGAAAATACAGTACTGTTAAGGTGGTGTGTTTCTAGGACAGTAATAGTGAAAAGTAGTACATGGCTTTCATTTTTCTTCTTTCTTTCATTTCAAAATCTCATGTTGAAAAAAGTTGATGGTGTGAAGGAACAAACCTGAGTACATAGATATAAATCCCTAAACAAATTTGGAGCTATAGTAGTCATTTGCAGGTACTCATTTGTTAGTCCCAGTGAGTTACCTCTCTGTAGTCAAATACGGATCTGTCTGAGACTGTGATTGACTACTGCAAATTAAAATCCGGTGACAGAATGGATTACTGAGGTTGCAGTTTGACTAAAAAATACTTAGCAAGCATGTTTTCTCTTATTTGTAGTGAAAACATTCTGTTGAAGTTTGTTTAGTATGTTTGACAACAGACAGTTTGATATATTGCTGGGCACAGCAGTAGGTTGGACTTGAGTGGTATTAGCTTTCACTGTTTTGATTAATTGTAATTGTTTCAATGAAAAGTCATGTTTTACGTACAACTCATAGTTCTGGAAAACAGAAGTCAACTTGCAAGATCTGTAATTACTGTTCTGAGTTAGCATATAAAAAAAGCTTGGAGAACATGCAGGCAAATCACAGTAGGGTTTTTTTGTATGTCTGTTTATTTTGTATGGGATTGCATTTTGTAGCTTTTATACACTGTTTCTTGTCTGAGGAAATAAATCTTAGGTTTTATCTCTTCTTGTATGCTGCAGTGTGCTTTTAGGTGTATTTCTGAGTTCCACATTGTCATTTCAATCTTGGTATGGTGAAATTTTTAATATGTTTTCTGTCATCAGTAACGACAACAACAAAAGGTCAACCTGGAGACTCCTCACATCCCCATACATTCCTGAAGGGAAGTAAAACATATCTGTTCATCTTTAAATTCTGTTTTCTCTGGTTAGAAAAAGACTGCCTTCTCCCACTCTCAGAATGAATTTTCTAGTTTTCCTAAGATACTTCTTTTTTTTTCTTTTTTTTTAATAAATATTTTATTTTCAGTGTATCATCAAGAAAGGGAAATAGATTATTATTTTTGTATTTAGGTAAAAAAAATATTTCAGTGATGTGTTTAGATGTAAGCCAATACCAGCACAGTAAAGGATGTCAACTATTATTACTAATACCATCTTTCATTTATATAGTGCTTTCATCCTAAAAGATTGTGGTTTCTAGAAAATGTAGATTTAAGCCAAAAACACAATTAAAAATATATCTCCTTGTCCTAGCATGTTAGCTTCGAAGTATTGTTTGTCAGTTTAACAGACAGTATCAAAATATCTTTCTTCTGGTTTGCAGATGCAAAAAGGTACCGTGAACTGAATATGCTGAAAGTACTGTTAAACCATCTCTAGAAGGAGAGAAAATTGGTTTTATAGGTTCCTCATTTTATGACATGCTTTCTTCTCAGATTTTAATATTTTGCAACATGTTCTGAAAGGAGAAATGAATAGATAGTGGTTTTCTATATCTGAAGCATGTAGGGGCATCACAACCTACCTGAATTGTTCCCTAGACAGTATTAAAAAGAAAGCAGTAATATCTAAATTGTGGAGGGAGGCAACTAGGTTTCTAAGTGTGGTGCCAATGTTTGTAGTCAACAATGAGACATAAAAAAAATTGTAGCCCATGTTGATAGCAGCAGGGTTTGAGGTTTGTGTTATTAGAGCTCGCCTAAAAGTATTAACACACAACTCATGTATAGCCTTCATATAAACTATGTTCTATTATATATTTTGGGGGGAATAAAAATCTGTAAAGCATGAAATTGTGGTGTTACAAAACGATTATTTCTAAAAGTGAATTATCTCGTCTCATAGTAGTACTAGCTTGGATTGCTATGTTAGATGTCAGGTGGTTTATTTCCAAGCAAAATACAAATTAATAAATGTACATTTTAATACTTAACTAAACCAGTGACAAGAAAATAAATACTACTTTTTATTTACCTTGCTGTTAACAACCATGTGTCATTGCAACATCTTTTATGGAAAGGAACTTTATTTAAGTAGCATAAACTTGTTGGATGGGCTTCAATTAAATGATGATTTGTTAATGCAAATGTGTAGCGAATGACTGGTAGTACATCTGTCTCTTCATCCATAGGCCATTACTGTGCAGCATTAGCACATGATTGTAAAAAACTGGAAATCATTATATGCAGGTAGTACATATTCAATCAATTCTGACCTTATGTCTCTGACGAAATAAAAAAAAAGGATGCAATTTAAATGATATTTAATCTGAACAAAAAAAAGGGGGGGAGAGAATCTTTGTGTATCGATGATTCAAGCTGTTAGATGATGTGAGGTGACTGCTGTTTGGGATTGATTGTTATTGGTGGCCCCAGTGGGGAACAGCCAGCACATTAATTCTCTCTTACTCCTCCCTCATGCTCCTCCAATCCAAATAGTATTTTTGTTTATATTAGGAAATAAATACTGTTCTGTTTATCTTAAAATTCCTTTTTTTTTTTTTTTTTTACACCTCTTTTGGAGATTGAAAGGAAAAAGCTCTGTATTGATGACCAATGTTAGCCAGCTAAGCAGGCAGTGACAATTAATACAACAAAAAATCGTACAATTAGCTTCAGCTCCATAAGTGTCTAATGAGCCATTTGTCAGTCTTTTGGTGAAATAAACTACTCTATCTTAATTCTCCACTCTTGCAGCAAATAAATAGAAGTTATGAAATACCCGGGCACCAATAAAATCTAATTTATTTTTGCAGGGCATGGCAGAACTCCTTACCTATCTAAAATGAGCAAGTTATTTACAAACAACTTGTGATACTAATATAAAAATATAAAAAAGAATTTCAATTCTAACTGCTTCATTCTGCACTAGATATGTTTTCTCCCTGATTTGTTTAATCATTTAAATATACAGTAACTCCAAAAGGCATGTGAGTTGAAATGACTTCTTCTGACATGATTAACTCAGAAAGCCAAAATGAACCTTCAGAGAAGAACCTGAGAAATTCCAGAGACTGGCAGTCTGCGGCTGAAGTCCCTGCCAGTGGGGACAACATTTCCAGTTGGGAACACATCCCTGCCACTGTTCCCTCCCTGACCCTTCTGGCCTTATCAGTGTCACAACCACCTTTCCACAAAAAACCAGCACAGCAGCAATTGCTGCTCAGGTGGTGGAGGTGGAGCCAATGCAGTTGGACTGACAGCAGCTCCTCATCCAGCCACTTGTGGCAGCCGCCAGATCTACTCGTGCTCCAGGCAGTGCCAGACCTTGCCAGAGGTAGGCAGGGAAGCAGTGGGATGTCTAGTCTGAAGGATCTAAGGAAGGCTGGCTGCAGAACCTTTAATGGTGCAGAGCAGAGCTATTCTGCTTTCCTTCCCCATTCAAGTAGACTCTTTGTAACATAAGCTGGTGAAAGTATTTCAGACCACCTGACTTCTTCCTCACTCATCATTTCAACAAAAATTTGAATTTGACTCTGGTTCACTTTTGTGATGTATATCTGGCCATCTGTCTTCCCAGGCTGGTTTTCAAGCTGACAGTAACTTGGTATTTTTAAAAAAAGAGAAAAAGAAGACAGGACGGAGCATGATGTGTGGACAGAGCCAAGTTGCTAGGTCTCAGAGTAGAAGAGAATTCGAAATGACAGAAGACACAAAAGAAGCAACTCTTACTAAAGAAGCAAGGGTAGAGGGGTGGCAGAGCTGCTGGTAGGTGTATGTATGAGGAGAGAGTGAGTAGAGAGTATCACTGTGAATGAGGAAAGGACTCCCTTTACTGAACTAGGCTTGAAGAAAGCCTGAGACTCTTTTTGTCAGGTTGAGATATGTGCTTAGAAGAGTGCCTAGCCAGTTCCATTGCTTCCAGGTGGAGAGATGTTGCATAGAACAAAGCAACTCTGTTTGGTAAGCCAGAAAACTGATTTGGGAGTTCCATACAGTGGGTTTCAAAGCTAGCTACAGCATTTCGTTATAATGATCATTTCAAGATGGTAGTTCTTTATACTTGTCCGTATTTGCAAAGATAAGAAGCCAAGTTCAGACAAATGTTGAACAAAAAGAATCATGATGAATGTATTCCCAGGAAATCGTGGGCAGTTTCCATTCAGACAGATGCTAAATTAGTAATAGAAACCCTCAGTATAAAGCTGGCACAAACCATTCAAGAATTTGAGTGTAAGTGGGAAGACAGCTTTTTTAGGGGATCAGTGAAATAATTTAAGAGGTTATTGTACAAGAGGAGTGGGAGAAAGTTGTCTTTGAGGAAAAGAAAATGTTTAAGTTGTAATTTATAGGGCAGATTTAGTAGATCTTTTGTATCCTCACACAGTTTTGAGCTAATGTAAGAAGTTTATTTTGATCATACTTTTCAGATGAAGGTGAAACTCTCTTGTTGCATTTTGCTGGGTTTAATCATACTGTTTTGAAGTCCTTTGGGGCAGTACTTCTAGTTTCCTAATGAAATAACTACATTCAGAAAAAAGTATTTACTCCCAGTGCTTGTGTTAGTAATTCTTCTGAGTGGTAGCATCACTCTGTGATCGAATGTGTTTGCTTGGCAGCCAGGTATTAGGAGGACTGCAGTATGTGTTTGCACACACACAAAGTGGATTCAAATTCTTTTGTTGCTCTACATTTCAGAGGACTTTTGAAGGTTGTATTTGCAGAGCATGTACCTTCAATCTTAAAAGAATGTAGTATATTCTCCTAAGCAACACAGATACATTAAGGGTAATGCATTTACTGCACTGTGGTTTCCACTAAAATTGTTGTTACAAAGTTTTATCCTTTGCCTAATTCCCTCAGTATATAGATTGCCACTGTAGCATTTGCAGGTGGCAACTGGAAAGATTTTTTATTATGCCTGCTAAACATGTTTTAATATTTGCCATAGCAAATAATGTACTTAAGGTCAAAATTCAAGTTCTGTTACAAACAACTGTTTTCACTGTTCCTTTACTCCAAGTCATCTCCTTTGAAGTCTTTTGTTTTTAACTCAATCTTTAAAGGAAAGCTGCTATTCATTAGATGAATAGCAGGCAACTGTAGTTGCCTGTCTGTATTTACAGATACAACTAAATGGTTAAATATGTGTATGTTCTAGAAGTATTTTCTTATTGTATTTGTATAACAGGCAAATTCTACCAGTACTCAGTCCTTGAATAGACTCAGATGAGGACTGGTCACATTATTCTTCTGAGGACTTAGAATTTGCAGCTTATTGGCATTTAAAAAAATGAAGACTGGAGTATTCCAGGAAATTTTTGAAGGGGCTAAAATCCTCAAAAACAGTTTCCCCTCCAAATACAGTTTTATGTTACAAATTGTCACTAGGTGGCAATATTAGTGATACCCGTCCAACCCACCCCTCAGATGGGGCATAAGTGTCAAAACACAGGTTGGTAGAGCAGAAGAAAAGGGCACTGTGTTTTTTACTTAACAAAAAAGTTTGATAAAAGGATGAAAGTGAAAAACATCTTGGAGCCACCAAATTGATGAGCTGTGTAAAAGACAAATGCTGTCAGGTTACCTGTGTTTCAGAAAGAGAGAAGAAAGTGTCAGTGCTATTGTACAAGTAATAGTAAGACCTCACCTGAAATACCATATATATTTGTCGTTAATTATATTAAAAAAAATTCAGATCATCGTCATTTGTCAAACAGAAGTTGAGAAGGTCAACATCTGGTCAATAGAAGTGTGTCAGGGAATAAATACGGGAAAAGAAAGGGAGTGAGTTAAACTTGAGCAATGTTGTCAAAAGCAAAATGATCCAAAATGGCATCAAATTTCTATATTGAATATCAGAAAGTTTTAAGGGGGACATAATTCTTGGTACCTGTTGTAGAAGCGAGGTTCTGGAGCTGTGTGGTGACAGGCATAAGAACAAGAAACATCAGTTCAAGGTGAATCTTAATGAAAGCAAACCTGTAATACATTAACTCATAATCACTGGGAAGTTAAGTAAAGGAGATGTGTACCTCTTTCAGGCCTAAAAGAATCCTCTGTGGATCTTAAAATCTGTCTCCTGACCATGGGAAATCCAGTGTTAATCCACACATAGCATTTTCAATGGGCAGTTTTATCAAAGGCTCCTCATGTTTTTATGTGTTGTTGGTAGTATTTGCTTAATGACTGGTTGTTTTTAAAGACAAAAAACAGTCTTCATTGGTTATTTGTAAAAAACAGTCTTCATTGGTTATTTGTAAAATTTTCTCTTAGTCTTAAAGGTGTTATTGCTATTTTTTCCCCCTGGAAATCTCCTTCAGCTGCATGTGATTTCTTCAGGGAAAACTGCAGTTTTTCCGCTCTAAATTATAAGATTATATTTATTATTTGCACTTAATTCAGAAATAGGCAGTGTGAAGTGCTTATTTCTGAGAATCCCCACAGTATTTGGTAGCTTTTTGTGTTTTCTTATCCATAAGCAATAAAGTTATAATGGGGTTACAAGATCACACTGAATCTGTGCTAAGGCATCTGCTAAAACTTTGTAGCAGAGCCTAATAAAGCCCTGCCCCATTTGTGACATACCAAATCACATTCTCCTTGCTGGTCTGACAACCACAGCTCTTAAACAGCTGCTGGGGTAATTTGCATAAAGGAGATTGTAAATGTCTCATCAGAACGCATGCAGCGCAATCCACCCCAAAACCACTGCCTGAACACCAGGAAAAGAAGATTGTAGTCATAAAAATTGTGGCTCTCATGATTTTAGATTATGGTCTCCACAGTCTTACAGCTTTTGCAAATACCAAGCTTTTGTGGCAAAAAAAAAAAAAAAAAAGAAAAGAAAACAAAAAAAAAAGAAAAGAAAAAAAGGAAAGTTTCATTTACTGATACAGAACAATACCAACAGATGCGGTGTTGCTCTTTTGATTCAGTCTAGCAGAAAATTGACTTCAGCAGCTAAGGTTTGTGATGACCCCTCCTCTATCCTTCACCCCAATGATAAGTGAATTGATCCAATTGAAAGCATTTAGAATAACATTAGTAAAACCAAATTGTTTTTATGGTGGTGAAAGGAAAACAAAGAAAATGCAAAATAAAGTTACTGCAATACAGAGGATTCAATAAAGAATGAAAAATGCAGAAGTTAATACAATATGTTAATTGTCTGCATGCATCTGCTATGTTTTGTGATGCGTATTTTAATAGAAATTAGCATTAAAATTATGCATATTTTTAATAGAAATCAGAGCAAAAGGAGATATACATGCAGAACTAGGATTTCATAATGTGACAAAGGAATTAGGTATGTACCTTTTCTGAGTTTTAACTGTGTAACTTCAGATTTTCTCTTTGAAGCATCGTTCTTCTTTGCCTTGAATGAATTATGCTGGAGCAGTTTGGCATGGTAGTGAAACTTGATGTTATAACTAGACAATAAAGAAGTCATTAAGCTCCACAAAGTTAGTGTCTATATCAGCTAGAGCCTCTGCAAGCTCATTGAACCTGTACTTTGCCCAGTTTGCAATGCAGGTTGAGGCTATTTGCCTGGTACTTGCTTGGTTAAAACATTTCCTCTGGCCTCAGTTCACAGAAAGACGTCATGATTGCAGCTACACCAGTCGCAGTTGTATCATCATCATCAGTAAGGACAGAATTGCTAATAGTAATGGAACGTATTGTTCCAACATAGTCATCCTCCTTCCACTCCAAGTTTTAATCGTCCGTGATACACAAATTTATTAGCACCCAAGTCACCTATATCCTTGCCATGAATAGTTTACTTACTGTCCCAGTAAATCTGCATTTGGCATAATTAATAATTGTGCATGTATCTGTGCAATGGCACAACTGACAGCAATCAGTTCAATGCCTTTGAGTTTTAATACTCACATTTATCAACATTAAATTGAAGGGAATTTGGAGTCAAAAGGTTTTACTAGGGGCATAGCCTCAAAAATCTCAAAAATTGTATGCACTATTTTGCTTTCTGTAAATTCCAACTGCTTTGGAAGAAGTTTATCAAATCATTTCAAAGTGTGGTTTGTCCCTTTGTGTAGCAGGATGTCTACTTTCAGTGATGTAATTTCAGTGATGGTAAATCAGTAGTTTCAGTGAAAGTTCAGCCATCATCAGCCAGTGAATCTGAAAAGCATCTGATACCTGTGAAATAGAGATTTGTTAGTAGAAAAGTCAAGTGGTGAGGTGGTTTTCACTAGGCATAGTAGAGGAGCACTTTATAGATTTTGAAGTATAAGGCTGAGAGAAAGTACAGTGCACTATTAAACTGGTGACGTTTTTTTTTTTAACTTATTTATTATATCCAACTTGTTAATCTCTCTAAAATAAAATCTCTACATTTGACCAGTCAGCCTTTAAAGACAGTAGAATGGTCTTATACTGTCCATCATTCTTACCTCAGATATTCAGCTTGTTCCTTTCTTTACATGTGTGTGTAAAATTTGTATCTCTGACAGACACATGTAAATCTAAAATTGTGCCATTTTGTTGTTTTCTAATACTGATAGGATAACTGATAAAGAGCTATTACCCTCACTAATTTTAGACCATGCTAAGAAAAGAATATCCTTTATATGAGTGAATCTCAGCCTTTGGGTTTGATGTGTGAAAACTCTGTCATTTTATATGTTATGGTATTCACGATAAGATTATTCACAATCGTTTTATCGCAATAGTAAAACGCTGCTTTTTAATATGAGAATTTTCTCTGGTAAGGTTTTAATGCATAACACTTGATGAAAGTTATGATGCTTATCTTCCATAAAGAGAGGATAATTATATGGGACAATAATTTGCCCATGGCTGTGCTTCCCAATTCCTAAATTGGTGCCTTATCCTGTGGGTTACGTTTGCTTTCAAAAGATGGATGTGCTTTCAGTTCTTCTATTCTCCATACTGTAGTTCTTACTGTCCTCACCAAGTGCTTTGCTAAAGTTAGTGCTGGATTAAAAAAGTCATTTATTACTTATGATTGGACAGAATCAAAATGAACTCCCGAGACTCCGCAAATTCTCACAAAGCCAAGCTGAAGTCTGAGATGATGTGCATTTTCTGAAGATAATTTTCTGCAGACGATTTAACAGGGAATTGGAATCTTAATGTTCCAATCATTTTTGTGGTACAAGTTACTTCCCTCAATTACAAGTGAGGTCTTAGGGTATAAACCTCTTTGAACCTGTGTGTATAAGCCTCAGACTTGAAGCTTCTAACAGGAAAAAAAAAAAAGTTAGTTAATGCTGCAAGGATAGCCCCCACTTTCAGAGTCTCTGATCCAAATTAGAGCTGTTGCTGAGTCAGCCTGGTTTGGACGTCAAAAGCTTGCAAAACTCTCCGTGAACAGATCTTTTGGAGACCATGTCAGTTCTGTATGAAAGTAAACTCCATAAATGTATGGTATCCTGAAGAGCGACCTTTCAAAAGCAGTCAAGGAATCTTGTATCTAAGGTTGTGGAATACCACCCAAGACTGTTAGAAAGTTTATAATAATCATTGGCAAGTGTTTTCACAGCCTGGTTCAACTGGCAGAGATAGATGCCACCTCCTCAAAGTATGCATTCTACCTGTCACAGCCAACTAAATGCTCAATAGCATAATTACCTTCAAATAAAATGCCTCCTACATCCCAATCAACCATAAGCAGTGACTGAGTCAGGATGTGCCTCAAGAAGTTGTTGAGGTTATCATAAATGAGTGAGATCTGTTTGAGAGGGCTACTCAGTTCTCACAAGCTGAAGGGAACATTTCAGTCCCTTCTGCAAGAGATTTCCAGTGCTAGATACCATGCTGCCGTGGTTTAACAGGCAAATTATTTGGCTGCACTAACCCAGATGCACCACCAGGTATGTTTCTAGCTTCTTACCCTCCAAGTACATCGTGGCTTCATTGTGCTGGATTATGGAAGAGTATGGTCGGATAAATCAGCCTTAGAGACAGCTGGCCTCCAGCCCTCCCTTTTCATGCCTCCCCTTAGGGACCATTTATCCTGTATCTGATCACTTCTTTGCCCACATCTCAATTTCTCTAAAAGCCAGAGAGCTGCCTGCAGAAGAGCCTACCTGCATGCCTCCTTCGCCTCTACCCCATCAGACTGATGCTTTCCCCATCTACATTTGCTAGTCATGGGAAATGTCAGAGAACTGGGATATCAGGTCCTTTTTCAGCTGCCTGAGAACAATCCTGTAATGCTCATGTCAGTATTGGAAGGTCAGAGGTTCAGAAAAAGATTTTTCTCCTCAGAAGGAAGTTAAAATACAGTTTTAAGGAAACAGATCAAAGTATAAACATCAATAGAATCCAAATTAGTGTCATTTTACGATATGTATTATTTCAAATGTTAAAGTGTGCAACAGATTTTCTGCCAGAAAGTCAGAGGGGGATTTTTAGTGCCACTTTTTTAACCTGAAATTTCTGAGAAGCATGCCAAAACTTGAATTCTTTGCTGGAGGAGTACCTCTGGTTGGCAAGAAACAAAATATAAAAAGTAATTTTATTCATTTCTGAAATTAATCACCTGTTTGAGTAAGAGAGCTGTAAAACCTGTCGTATTTTTCATTGTCACTGGTTTTGGTCCATCTATAACAATAAGTTAATATAAAACAGTGAATTAGCAGAGAAAAATTGGATCTAGAACTTCCAGCAAAATTTGCAGTGCCAGAAGTAATCACAAATCCACATATACTTAGTAGAAAGTTCCTGAAAATACTTAATGCTGTCTAAGTAAGATAGAAATGGAAAAGAAACATCCTCCATTGTCTCTCTGCAGCATTGGCTGCAAGACACAAGAGTTGTTTTAAGTGTGTTGTGCTGTGACACTTGTACTTGGGGTGCCCATATGGCCAGTCACAAACACATGTGGCAATGAGTGTTTGTCCAGCTCTCAGGACAACCCAAACTCTCACTCTCCCTATCCCACATTGCTTTTCTGCACATGCCAAAATCTCTTCCTAGGACAGAGCTTCTTCCTCGCATGGAGCTTTAGCAGACAACGACTTTGGCCAAGGAGGAGTGCTTATGGCCTCGTCCGATCTGTCAGAATTTCAGGCATAGGTCTGAGCTGACCTTGCTTGTGGATAGCACAGTCTTTAACTCCTCTTTCATCTTTCTGGATTGCTCTAAATATTGAATAACAGTACTAGCTGAAAATATAGCACAGCCAAGTAAACTGTGTCCAAAATTTGGGGTTGGTTAACAAGTAGAAAGCAGATATATCCTCTTAATCATCAGACTCTGCAGTCTCATTGGAATCAAAATTGTATTTTTGTAATGGCCTGCAAAGTAGAAAGCAGATTTTCGTCTTGGCAAAGACAAGAACGTATCCCAAGAGAACAGCAGTTCTGGGTCTTCTCTCTCTACCTCAGAGCTCATGCAGTGGACAGGGGTGGAGTTCTGCAGACGCCTTTGGAATGAACAGTCAGTTCAGCTTTGAGCAAGGCTGCAAGCTGCTGCTTTCACCTCCTACCAGCACCCACTTGGATAAGGAGATAGCTAAATCCTTGGCACCGGCATGGTGCCAAATTACAAATGTCCAAATTACATCCAGACTATCCCTTAGGTTATATGAATTGCTCTCCACAGCTCCTATGAAAAAAATCCCCACTGGTACTTCCTTTCCACATAAGTCTTCTATTACCTTTTGTGTATCCTTCGTCTCTCCTTTCTTTCCTGCACAGTATTTATTTCTCTCCTTGTTTTCCTCTTTTAATTATTTACCTTCTTTGCATCCAAACCCCCTCCACATATGAATGTCTATGTGCACAGATGGGATTTCTAGGACAGTCGGTATATAATTTTCCACAAACACTGTTATTTTAAAACAAACTCGATCATCTCAATCAAAGGGACATAAATGGAAAAAATATTTTACTAAATTTTCTTTTTTCAGTTTTAAAACTAGCTCTGCATTAAAGTTGGTACATCTGCTGAGAAGCAGACCCAGTCTCTCCGTTTTGCCAATAACTGTATTTTGTTGATATAGCCCTATTAGTACTGAGGTGTGCACACTGTTCCTGGTTTCTTACGTGGACATTTGTCAGCAAGTTTTATGCCCAGATGTCTTGTCAATTAAATTCTTGTCATTAAATAACGAGTAAAATTTAGTTAAAAATATTACACCTGCTCAGAGTCCTCTGTCTATTTTTATTTCTTTGCAATTACTTTTATGGTTTTAAACGATGTCTCTGTCTCCTCACAGTGTGTGAAAGATCTATACAGATGGAGATAGTGACTATAAAAGGAAAAATAGCCTCTGATAGAGTAGAGGTATTGGAAAAATAGAGGAAAAATAGCAATTCTTACTGTTGTTTTTAACAGTAGCTGGTGAATTTCTACAATACTGTGACTTTTCTTAAAGTTCTGTGCTTCTTAAAAAACTTCTTTCATAGTGTCATTTTATTGTGATTTCCATGAACTTGGGTTATTGCTTCCTCCTCTCATGTCCAAAATATGTAAGCACACTCTCATCAGCTGTATATATGGCATCCCTGTGCAGGAAGATGCTAATTCTTGAGTGCTTCCTACTCCTTTTAATAAGGACTGACTTGTTGATTCCTAACTGTGGACAAGTTTGGAGTTGTCTTTGATTGCAAACATTTTGAGTGACATGCTGACAGAAACACATTTGCATTAACTGATCTGCAAGAAACGTTGGAGAAGTGGTGAGACTACTGCTGTGCTTCCAGGAGGAAAGCAAGGCAGCCTTCCATTATTAATGAATTTTCTGAAGCTTCCCCTTGTCTTAGAGACGAACTTCTAGAGATGAGCAGTTATTCTGATCACAAAATAAAGGAACGGATACTTAGAATAAGTGTTGTTCTGTAGCGTATACTTTGTGTTTCGAAAAGGTGGCTCATAAAAATTGTCAGCTTACCTAGCTGTCAGTTCAGCTGACCAACCTGACTGGAGTGCTGCCCCGTGGTCCCTCTGCTTGGAGAGATACGTTTCAAGCACATGGTAATATGTAACTCATAGGTGTATAAAGTCATAATAGAGCATTTCATCACATCTAAATAAGGGTAGGTGCATGCTGTCTGAACTGTTAACCACTGAAAACATTGAATGCAAGACATTTGACGCTAATTTTATTGGTCAAATCCTCCCCTGAAAGAAGTCTGCCCTGACAAGCCGCTCACGAGGCACCTTTTGCAGAGGGAGCCTGGCTTGATGGGTCGTCGCATAAGCTACTTGACATTTGTCCCCAGTCAGACCGGATGCCACATGAAAAATTTACTCAGACACAGGGCTCCCAGGAATAAACATTTCTCTGGTGTTGCTCACCAGGGACTCGGCAAGGTGAGCGGAACTCCAACTTGTCACGGATGCTCTGTTCTGACAAACATAAGTAGATGCTAATGGCTAAATCGTGACAGAATAAAGTCCCACAACCATATGGCTAATTGCCACAACAATATCTTCAGTGTTATTAATCAAGTTTTCATAGTGTGCCATGATAATTGGAATAATTAGAAACAGCATAGGCATTGCTTGCCTCTGCCACACATACTGCAGACAGGGACCTGGAACAACCACAATTGCACTTTCTCTGCAGCCTTGTTTAGTGCTTTCCTTTCCAGCAAATACTGTGGTTAATTAATGAATTAGCTGTTTGCCACCAGAGTGTTTTATTGCTAGCAGGGCTTCTTCAGGGGCACATAGATAACTAAATGAGACCACTAAGCCCTTGTGCATCTCTGAAAAGATGCAGAATTCCCATAAGGCTGCAGCTACACAACACAAAACTTCACCAGTCAGAGGTACTTTGTTTCACAAAAGTTGAAGCTCATATCCCTGCACTTACAGCAAGGATAAAACAAATTGAGAGTGTGCATTTTTTTGTTTAACAGTTTAAATGAAAGCAAGACTCTGGATAACAGTGGTGCAATTAACTTAGCAGGCAAAAGAAGTTAACTCTTATTTGCCTTACCCTGCTTAGTAATGGAATTGGGCTCCAGTCTATATTCTGTCTTTTAACTTAAGGTTATAAATAAAGTAGTGATTCTAACACTGTTATTTACACTAAGCAGCTAAGTCATCATTGTGTGCTACCTATTAGAACAGCCTCCCCTGATTCTTTCAGGAGTACGACAGCAGGGAGGAAACACTTGTGTTTCCTCGGTGCATGCATCAACATGTAGTTGACTGGTCACTAAAACTGGCAGATTGATGATGATGACTCCTTTCACTGGATGTATGAAGGCATTTAGCTAGACTAATAGACTGAAATGGACTGCCACATGTATGGCCTCTGAACAGCTTCTTAATTTAGTTTTAGAGCATACAATAGATGTAATATTGAATTCAGTGATGATATCAATCTTCTCATTTTAAAAAATAAATAAATTTCTTCTTTGGACCAGAAATCCACGAACAGATTTTGCAGTACTGTATACTTACTTATAAAGAGTTTTGCAGAAGTGAGGCCCCAGTTCAGGTGGTAGGTAGGAATTCTGTCCATTTTGGGTTTATTGCTGTTTAATTTTGATTCTCAAGGGGGGAAAGTATCAAATGAGGTTCTGCATCTGTTTTGGTATCCTAGTATCTCTAAACATTTTTCTCACTAGTTTATTGGTAAGGGATTTATTTATCTGTGGTAATCTAGTTTTACCCATGTTCATATTCAGCGTAATTAGGAGGAATTTTCCAAATACTAAAACAGGCTTCTGCATAAGATATGTTTAGTAAGATTTTGTTGAAGTTAATAATCTTCATTACTAATGCCTGTTTGATTCTGAGTATGACTTTCAAATAACAAGATTTTTATTTTCTTCATATCAAAGTATCACAATTTCAATTTCTTCTGCTATAAGCCCAACTGAAAGATTATCACTTTGTAAAGGCCATGTCCTTTTACTTCAGATATGTTTGACATATATTCATGCATTTTTATGAGATAAAGGAGGCAATCTGATATATAATTTAATTATCTTAAAGTTACCAGTTTACTTTATAATTCATATGCTTGGATATATTGCCATCCTTAATTTTACCATGTGTTATGACCCAGCCCTGAAGGCAAGGGTAACTGAGTTTCCTGGTAATAGATCCCTTGGGGCAGATTAGAGTGAAGCAACACTGAATGACTGGTATATATATAGATATATATATATATATATCTATATATGATGCAGGTTTATTTTAGAACAAGTTTGTCACAATGGAAAGGAGATATGTAGATGTTTTTGTTATTATCCATAGAAATTATCTTATACTTTTCATCTATATAAAAGTATATAGATATCACTTAAGAAAATATATGAGGAAAAGATTGAGAAAGGATAAGAGTAGATAGTGGAGAGAAAAGACGTTGCCACCCATGGATCCAGCATCCTGTTGGTCCAGGTGATGGTCGCAGCCTTGATCCATCAGGGGTGGGGAAATCCCACAAAACATAGATTTCAGTGGGTTCAGTATGTTCAGGTGGGAACATCCAGGTACCTGCCCTGGGGGGAGTTTTACACTGTCTGTTCCAACACCGGGGATCAGGTGCAGTGGTCTGGTGGAAGGCCCCAAAAATGAGTCTGGGGGTCCTTTGGGGTCTTTGATGGGTTATGACACCCTCTAAGCCATGACAGCTGCCTCTCACGCCAGCGCAGTTGAGCCAGTTCTGCCCCACAGGAAGGGATGAGCATCTTCAGGCCCAGGTGTGAACACGAGTGTCCTGAGACCTTCCCTGGGAGGGGAGATTTACACCTGGCCCAGCTGTGTAAGGGAGGACACTGGCATGATAAAAAGCATTATCCCACCTCAGCAGGACCTGCTTCTTACTGGCCTTTTCCCTTATCTGGCTCAAACCCAGCTTGTTGCCAAACAAAGGTCAGTTTGTTGTGGCCATCCTCTGGTGGTGGGTGCACCCGGGCTGTTCTTATGCAGATGTTTCCCACCACATACCCAAACCTCTCCTCTTGCCCGTCGGTGGTGGGGTGCAAACACAGCCTCAGTGAAGCCCCTGTAGCTTTTCCAAATGGGCAATTGCTCGAGTCATTAACCATCCACATTGCAGTCTCTCACACCACCCCATGGCTCAAACACTTTGTTTGCTGCTCACTCCAAATCTTCTCCTACAGTGGTGATTTTCACGTAGCAGACAGAAGCAAAGAAGGAAGAAGAGAAAGAAGTGGGATAGTACCAATCACTGTCAACTACAATGTGATTACCAAAATGAAAATACAAGAGTAGGCATCAGGAGAATAATCATAGGGTATGATTAGGGTGTTAAAATCTTCTCTTAATGCTATTACGAATACAAAAAATTAGAGTGAATACTCCTACCTTCAACTAGGCTATCTATGAGTAAAAAGGTCTCATGCAAAACCAAAAAAAAGTTTCCATGCAAACACATCCTTCCACCAAAGCCCGTACTCTGTGGAATAAAAGTGGTGTTTCACAGTGTAGTATTTAGGTTCCATAAATGGTTCCTGGTAGAGTTACATGGGAGCTGGTATTCTATCCATGTCCTGTTTACAGTCCATGGCTGTCCCTCCTTCTGGTCTAGGATGGGGAACTCAACAACTCCCCATATGACATTTTCTTTCATAAAGATTATTTAGTTGACTGGTTAATATCTCTGACAAATGTAGCCAGATTATCATAAACCTAAAGCCTTCTGAGGCAGAATTGGGAAGGTTAATACATATTCCTTAATTTGTATGATTCCAAGTACTCATCCTCGTACTAGCTCCCAGGCTAAATTTGGTTGGATTCACTGGTTCCCATTTGATTGAGACAAAGTTCTACACCCATAAGAAAAATATTACAAACTTTTCCCACACCTTTCTTTCCCCAGTAAAATGACAAAATAAACATGGTAAAAATCAAACTAACAATACATAAAAGAGTCTTTCACATATAATTCTACTAATATTTGGTCTCCCAATATGTTAAAACATGTGTGATAAAAACACAAAAAAAAAAAAATTAATAAACTGATAATACTGACAAGCAATTATGGGTGCATTTAAAAGCTTCATTGGTCCCATGCAGCTTGGTCTCGTCTGATAGCAGGTTCCTATAAGTTTGACTTGCTACAGACCAATTATTAAAAAGAGGTTATCCATGAAAACCTAAAAATGTCTTTGTTATCAGCTGAATTTTCTGTTACACCAAAAAATGCCTGTGATGGAGAAGCAGGGTTAGAGAGGTAAAAAAGACTAACATGGATTGGTAAGATGGTTGTACATTGACAACAGACATGTTGTCTTGTTAGTTTGAATGCAAAGTGTAGCAGTTCCATTGCTGGACATAGGCAGATAGCTTCTGAAGAATTTAAAAGAAGTTAAATCTCCTGAAATTTTTTTAAATACTTTAGTTGGCATACCAGAAAAAAAATAGTTCGTTTGGTTTTACATTTCACTACAGGGTGATAGAAAGATGGTTCAATTGTAGATTTCAATTTTCTATGGACAGAAAAGACATTTTATTTAATTATAATGGGGAAGTCTCAAAGATAGATTATAAACTTTATAATATTTTATCAGTGCTTATTTGTTTACTTTGGAGCTATTAACAAAATTATCTCTCTTCCTTTTATTTTAAAACCCATGTCTTTTTGATTAAGTCTTGCCCATGTGGATTCTACAGAAAAATGTACTAACGCTATACAAGATTTGACAATATGGAACAATAAAATATTATAAACTCCTCTTTTAAAGAGAAATTTTACAAAAGGATCATATTTTTTAAACCTACTGCGTACATCTTGAATCAATGGATAAAGCTATTAGCAAATTTATTTTTATCATCTTAAGAACTGTGCTTAATTGCAACACTGAGAGTTGTTTTTCTAATATAATTTCTCCACTTTAAAACCAAATTTAATCATTGCTGTTTAAAGATGGAAAAGTTGGGGGGGGGGGGGGTGGAGTTCCTAATTGCTAATAGCTGATATCAGTAGGAACTTCACTAATTTAGAAGTGCCTCTTTTGTTTCAATAGGTTTATTGCAGCAAACAGTGTTTAAAATCATTCACCTGTAATTATTTTTGTTAAAAAAAAGAAAATGTTTTTGCTACTCGGCAGTGATTTTCAAAACAAAATGCACATGCATCATCAGTATTTAGGACTGTAGGTTTTAATTGCACAGAGGCAAAGAACAGTAGTAATTCAGTAGGCACAACTTCAGGTTCCTATATTTTTCTCTTACAAGTGCAGACATCGATCATTATATTTGGGTTTTACAGAGTGTGAAGAGGAAGATGGGATGAAGTCTCATACTCCGTGTACTTAAGGAGTGTTTATCATTGGCTTCAAAGGGTTTTTTATCCGGTGTAATGTCACACTCCCCTCTCTTCATTCTGGTTTGTCACCATGATTTTATCAGGCTGAACTTTACTCTTTAAATCTGAACATTGCCTGAGCTGTTTAAATATAGTTGTTTTGCAGAAACACAGCAATATTCTTCAGTCTTTTTACTTTGAATCAAGGCACAGTTTAGCCCAGATAACTGCTAAATAAGTCACAGTGTAGCAGCTAAATCCTTCATGTTGTAACATCTGTATGTTGGCCAAAGTGAAAAAATGTGTGCCTTGGCTTTGATCTGTGATATTTGTTGTCAACTGGACCCACCTTGTTAAAAAATCATGACCATGTCTAGAACTTCTGTCCTTTATAAAAATCAGCAATGGCTGAAAGTATGTTAGCTATTTTATTGTGATCATTCTTCCTGTAGGTAACTACTGGAGTACAACATTTTTATCCCCCCTTCACACTGACGAATGGTCTGTAAATTGTTACTGTTGTATTTGCTGCAAACACAGGCTGGCAGTGTCAATGCAGTGCATGAATAGCTGTTAATTACTCAGCCTTTATAAAGAGCTATGTATGTGAAATACTAAAATTGAAGCATTTTAACTTGTAGTGTTTAGGAGGAATGAAGAAGAAACTGAACATTGTAAATATATACATTTCCACCTAAAGGTCCAGTTTCTCCCATCTCTCCTGCTGAAAACTTAGGAAATGGCTTTCTGTTTTCTCTTCTAAACAGATTCAAGTTCCTAGCTCTGTTTTTGAAATTTGTAGTGTTACAGAAAAGCCAGTTGCTGACCACTCCTTGTGATTTTCTTGTGTTTCGTGTGCCTGGAAATGGTTTCCAGAATTAGATACTTCGTCATCTTTCCAGAGATCAAGGTGAGGCTGACAGGCCTGTAGTTCCTTGGATGCTTCTTAACCTTTTTGAGGATAGGAGTGACATAGGAGTTTAGTTTTTTCCTTACGTGCATTTCTGCAAGTGAATATATTAGAATTGGTCTGGCTTAAAACTGCAGTAAGTGCTTTTGCAGAGAAGGGTAAATTACAGTGAGAAGGAAAAGTAATTATTAGGAATTCATTTTTTAGAAAGCAAAACCTTCATTAATAAGGTAATGCATAGAATTTTCCCAAAACACAATGCAAAACTGAGTAATCTTTGCCAGCAATCTGAAAGAAATCAAATGGGAAAGTAAATAATCCACATAAGAACTAGATGCTTGTGTCCCTTTTTAGTAAAAATGAAATTCAAGGTATTTCTTTTAAAGAGATATGCTAGTCTGTGTTTGATCAGGTAATTACTATAAAAAAGTTCAGGATATGTACAGTAGGAGGAAATGCCAATAGAGAAATCAAAACCTTTTTCCCAAGTGGAAGGAAGGCAACAAAGTAAACTATGTACGATATTCTTGTTCATCACTTAGCCTAAATTTGAGTAGATTTATTTTAATAAATGAGTGTTTATTATCATTATTATTTAATTTTAAATGCTTCTTTTCTGACAGGAAAACGTATGGTAGATTTGAAACCCATATAATCTGTAATGTAAATGTCTAGTTTCTTTTTTATTTGAATTGTTTTCAAACACTGTAATTTTTACCTTTGTATTAAGACTCCAGTGTCTAAGCTGGAGCAGAAAGATCGTGGATATCACAGTTTTTAAGGTTGAGGAGTTTTTAATATAACTGTGTAAAACTTAAAACTGTACAGATGTGACCACAAGCCAAACTGAATTTGAAACAGAAAAGGGAAAACTGATAACCAACCATGTATCCACCCAACAGCAAGGCCCTGATTCCTGTATTTGGTGCAATGATCCACCAAATCTTCACGCAGCTAGTACAGGAGAAGCTGGGTGAAGTGAACAACCTTTATGGGAGTCCAGAACAGGACAATCCCACTTAGACACATTAAAGCATGTATGTCATTCTCTAGCAGAACAGTATTCCATATACAAGTCTGAAATTACTTAAACAGATAAGGCAGACACCCATAAGAAGAATCTTTTTATATACTCACTATTATCTCTCAGTCTAAAGAGAAGCTGGATGATGTGTTAGATGCTGGCACATACTTTCTCCCTCCTTATCACACACACTTTTTTACAATCAGCATACACTGCTGGAGACAATGTGGGAGAAATCTATAATATTTAAATGTTTTACAGCCTAAGGAAAATCTGATCATCTTGTCTGCCTTCTCAAATGACAAAGGCCACATAATTTTATCTAATAAATCCAGAATTAACATTTGAATTTATGGTTGAAGTAAACACATCTTCTAGCAAGATGTCTGTTTTCATTCTCTTCACAAGTTAAGTAGATTAAGGCAAAAAATGGAGCATATGCTGTAACAATATCACACTGTACATCATTTATGGGTAGTGTGCATATGAGGGTATGCCGTGTGTAAAATTCTCAGTGTTTAAATCGAATACATTAGAAGTCTCTGTAAATCCCTGAAAGTCTGGTGAGCTTCCCACATAACTTCTTAAACCAGTTTTTTTTGACTTTATAGGGGTTTCACAGGCTTTTTTCTGTTCCGACAAAATATTGGATTTTAATAAGGTTTTGTTTATCTTAGAAATGCCATTTTGTTAGTTGTGACACTTAGCTGTTTTGCTTTTCTTCTCATCTGTGATCATTAAGAGTTTCTCATGCACCATAAGCAGTACTGCCCTTCCACAAAAGCCTTATAGAAGAGTAGCTGAAAGAACAGGTTGTGATTATACTTCCGGCATGTTTCCTTCTCTGTCTTGTATCATTTGAAGGTTTTATTAATCTCTTAAGGACATTCAGTACAAAATCCTAAACCATATAAAGCCATGGAAGTTTTAATAAAAATGAGATTTTTTAAGGAAGGAGATGGAGCACTGGAGAAATGGGCTGTGTAACAGGTCTAAGCTGGAATGTTGCTGAGGCTTGTCTTGATTGGTCTCCTTCGTGTCCTTTGTGTCACTAAAAGAAAGTAACATCCTCTGACTGAACTTGCCTATCTCCCCTCTGACTGCCTCTTGCAACTCTCAAATCTGTGAGAGTTTCTGGAATCAAATGTCTTCTTTTGAGGGTGCTTTTGCTGTGTCTTTCCTTCTCTTGCATGCAAGTGCTGGTGAGCGCTGCTGTAGGAGCAGTAGCCCCCATGTTACCTCCTGGAGGAGGTACTCAGCCTTCCTCATCTGCAGCCCACTCGTGTCCATAGGTTAGAAACAGCCTGAAATCATAGTGCAGGCATCAAGTCTGCCCAGCATAGTGCTTACTGGCTGGCATTGAACCACTAAAGTCTTCATCTTCTGTATAATTTTAAGCTCTTTTGAAAGTGTTATACAAATGTCACTCCTCATCCTTTTTCCATATCTTATTTTTGAACAAGCAGATCACAGCTCAAGTCTGTCTACCCTTTCTCCTAAATTATTGACCATGACTTTACATAGTAAATTGCACTGGCTACAAATGTTTGCTTGAACATAATTCATGACAGAGTTTAAAGAGACAGAGCTTACATATCATTTTCTCAGTTAGTAAACAACTGATGTTAATTTTGGCATTTCTCAGCTTCCGAGTGCTTAGTTTTGATAAGATGGTGTTCTTTTCAATACTTACAGTCCATTTAAATAATTTTCTTATTAGAAAAAAAAGGCAGTGAGATTTGCATTGAAAATGAAATTACATCCTGCAAAATCCTACTGACCATCCTTTCTCTGAAAGAACTCGACTAGTCTTGCAAGCATTGGAAACGACAGCATCTTCTGCCACCACATCCCCTAAGTGACAGTAGCCGTTGCAGGGGATGATATACACTTCTACCATTTCCCATGCAGGAAGAATAGTGTAGCTGGGATGAAGCATGGGGTGGCAGATGCATTTTTGGGCTGGTGGCAAGAATTTGGAAGAAACAGAACATGCTCTGTGGAAATCTTCACTCTGCTGTGTTTAGGTCAAACAAGGAATTACCAAATTTGGGCTTCTCTTTTTTTTATATGCACAGTAAAAAGGAAAATACCAGAGACCTTGTTGTTTTGATTCTAGACCTTAGTGAAATGCTTGCAGAAAAAACTAAGTTAAGCACGAGCAGAATTTTTTTAGCCTTTTTCTAATGAATAGTATCAATGAATGAAAAAAATCAAGCCTTGAGCAGATGCTTGGAGTGGAAATGTACTGAACATTGAGTTTAGCAAATGTATAAATGACTGAAAACATGCTCTTAACAGTAGAATTTTTTAGGCACCTTGTTGTCAAGTTTTAAGTCCTAGATCAAGTCATTTAGCTTCAGAGTGATGCTTTCCCTTTTCCTGTTGTTACAGTTTTTCTTATTCTTTCTGATTTCATTGTTGTTTTGGCCTCATAAACATTCCTAAACTATTTGTTTTGCCTCATTTGTAACCATTTCTTGGGCTTATTTAATTTTTTTTAAAAGAATTCTCTGCCTTCCAAGAAGACTGAGAAGATAAGCAGCTAAATATATGGAACACATAACATAAGTTTAAATTTTGATGCGTGGGGAATTGTCCTGTAAATCTCAGTCAAAATGGTTGTGGTGTTAGTTAAAACTGGTAAAACTGGATCATTGCCTTATTTAATGGCTTTACTAATGCTGAGTTTTCTCCTGCTTTCCCTATATTGTAAGGTCATTAATGAATCGTTATCTATTACTTGTAATTACCGATCTCTTGAGAATATTGGTTTAATTACATAGGAATCATAGGAATCGTAAGTGGAAGATACGGTTACATATCTACAATGTAGGTAGTAGTACCTTAGTGTATTATGGCTTTAAAGAATCTGGGGGATTTTTTGTAGATTTTAATTGCTAAGTGTGCCTGGTAAAATATGAATTATTGTATTACCACATGTGATAAAAGGTATACTATTGTGAGTCTCACAGTCTGCAGGTGTAACAGATGTAAGGCAAGATTAACAGGACAGAACAATAATTAAAACACAGACAGCCATCTCAAAAAAAAAAAAAAAAAAACAACCAAAATGGAGGGGGGGGTGTGAGAAACAAAAAGGTTTATCATATCCAAGGCAATTATTAAGGGTGTCTTAATTCTCTGCAAATATTTGTAAAAGCAATAAAAATGTGTTAGTTTGAAAGACAGCTTTTCAGTGTGGACACTTAGTTAAAGAATTAAGATCTTTTTTTATGAATATAAAAGCTGAGTGAAGTCCTGCCATATGGCAGCATGGTTCATAGGCAATAGGGCCCTCGGTTTATAGATGCTGTGAGCTAAACATTGCTGAAAAAAACAAGAGAGCAGTTAGTAAATATGCATTTGCAACAGTATAAATTGCTCACTCCTTTTAAGACAGGAAGGTTCAAATAATTAACGGCAATATTATGGTTGCAAAAGGAAGTCCAGTTGTTCTTCAGCCGTCTACATCTGTGAAACGTGATACCTCTGGGGAATGAGATTTAATTTTCCCAGGAGAAAATATAAAAGCAGGAGAAAAAAAAGGAATGACTTCTGCTTGAGCAGAATAAACCTGCATCTACAAACGATTAACGCTGCATAATGAAGTAGTAAAGAAGCAAAAGAGATTTCTAATAAAGGACTAATAAATCCCATTACACCATGGGGTATTTTTTCTGTTGAAGTGTATTAGAGTCTTAGTAAGGCTTTTGAATGAGACTTGGGTAGTTACAAGCAAAGTCAGCTCAAATGCTTCAAGCTTTGTTGAGATTTCTTGTCTAACAGTTTGTGTAACCTGAAAGTTGTGGTTTTACAGGTGGGAGGAGTTGCTAATGCAGGTAATGGGCTTCACACAGAGTTTGGGTAATGTTTGTGTCACCACAGGACAATAGTATCCTGTAGGCTAGGCACTGCAGGGTAATGTGCCACTCTATGGCGAAATCCCTTAGGTCGAATAGGCATGGTATTAAATGCACTAGATAAGCCTTGCTTTTATCTAACAATTCTGATTCTTTTTCTGAGGTCTCAAAATAAGTCTTCATAGGAAAGGGGTTTGATCAGAGAGGGAAATACAGAGTTTTTGTTTTGTTGTACCTAATACTGGGGCTTTGTAATTCCTGTACTAACATAAAAAGTTACAAGACCTTAGAACATAAATGTTTGATATGAGAGCGAGATGATGCTGCCTTTGAAATCATGTGTTTTCACTTTTAAAAAGGAACATATCTTGCAAGGAAAAGATTCTATGTAGTGATCTCTAAATCTGTACATGGATATTTTTGTGGATTGTACATATGGTTCCAGTGGCATGGGTAAAAGTTTAGTGAACAAAACCTTGACTCACAACAGTCCCTTTGAATTTCTTTTATAAGAGACTGTCTTTTTGTACAGATTCTTACTATCTTCAAAGCTTGTGCTAGACTGGCATGCTGGAATTCATTTGTCCAGTATTTTCTTTATTACTGTAATCAGAAAAAAAAAAGCAAAAACAAAACCCCAGATGCCTTAAACCAACAATGAGTTCTGGAACAAAAGTGGTTAAACGTGAATTCTTACGAGTGAAACTAATCCTGAACAAGAAATTTCTAGTTGCCTTTTTAGAAATTTTTGTGAGTTTTAAAGAATGACTTAATTTGCTTAGCAGAAATTTGCAATCAATCTTTTCTTGCCACTGAATAAACAGATTCCACATGCGTAGCTATTTGCATATCCCAGCTAAAAATGTAATTCATTATTTTTAAGTCCATTTCGTAATAACTATTTCAGGATTAATGTTACTAACTATTCTTTAGCTCGTTCAAATGTGACCTTAGATAATCCTACCTAAAAAGATACAAAGCTATTGGGTCTGTTCTGGAATAGGGAAGAGAAGTGCCTTTCCTGAGGTCACCAAGTGAATCAGTGTAAGAGTCAGAACTAGAAATGAGAAATCTAGAGAAACAATTTTCTTCTACTGCATCTCAAGTTTCCAGCCTCAAGCAAATACTGCATTTAATATGACAAATTTTCACATTTTGCTAGGTATGAAAAGGACACAGAAACGAACAGGAATTAACAGTATAGTCTACATGCAGATTATCACTAAATCTGTAAAGATTTAAATTAGATTTAATGAAAATAGCATCCATAGCATATTTTACATGGAGCTTCAGACACTTTCATCCATAACAGGGAGAAAGCCCCTGTGCAGTAACTGTGACCTGGTCCATTTTAGTTGCTGTTCGGCATCTGCTTCTGAACTGGCTTTCACTTGACTGGGCTTTTCAGGGCTTCTCATAAACTACTGACTTCACCCTCCTGTTTTTGCTGTTCCAGGCCATTTTTGCATAATATTTTCTCTGTTTCATCTTAGGTCACTATCACACTAAATCCTCAAAAATGTGGTATATGGGATTGATATATTTTGTCCTTTGAGGGTCACCCACATAATAATATTAGTCAGTGAAGCTTCTACAGTCTGTAATGTATAATTTCTTTGATGTAGATGCAGTAACATTTTCACAAATACAATTGGCCAAGTCGTTATCACAGCTCTTGATGCTTTGCAAAATTTTCTGGTAAAATGTTTAGGACTGTAATTGATCCTGGGATATGTGTCCTGACTTTACCATACTTGCTAAAATGGAGAAATACAAATCATAACTTTTCCCTTTTTTTCAGGCGATGGGTAAGGCTCCTGTTTGGACGTGAATTCCCACTGCAGGATCTTCTGGTTGTCTGGGATGCTCTATTTGCTGACAGTATCACCCTGAATTTAGTTGACTACATTTTTGTAGCCATGTTGTTGTATATCAGAGATGCCTGTAAGTATCAGCTATCTTACAATTTTTTTTTAAAGAATGCAAACCTATTCCTTGAAAGAGAGACCTTAAACATGCTAAATTTCATTCTGACTTTCTTAACATATTGAAAATCGTTCCAAATACTAGGAGAGGAGCTATTTATTATCAGACATGGCCTGCCGTATTTATGAAACAAATTGTATCTTGGAGTTAAATGCAGGTTTGTTTTGTGAGTAGTTCTGTGTTTTCACATGGAGTTGCAGATTTTATGTGCTCTAAGTGATACAGGCAAGTATAGAGCTCCACCTTCCGACCAAGCTCACGAATTGAGTAAAGCTTCCCTGTGATACTTGAAATATTTTTATGCTGTTCCCCTGTGAGAAAGGAGAAAATGCACAAGACAATGACTCACAATTTTCGAAGAGATATCTTGAAGGAAATGCAAAGATGAGTATCAATTACTGAATATGTTTATTGTGTGCAAGAGTATCATCTTAAAAAAATTATAATTTATTTTGTTTTGGTTCAGTACACCTGAAATTTGTGCACAGGTGAATTCTTATAATTTAGTGGTGACCAATAATATTAAGTTGGGGAAAAAAAGCAATCAAGAAAATGTTTTTAGCTTATATAATTGTAAATGGGAGGATAAAGATACATAATGATTAATTGAGGCATTTACTGCTGTCCTATCATATTCTGCAAAAAATTCTGTATGCAACTGATGCAACAAAGTATGCATTTCGCAGCAAGATGTATGGGGCTGTCTTTAAGTATATGAATTCTATAGCAAGTTATTCAGAGTTAAGTATATACCATCTGTAAGCTTTAGGTTATAACAAGGTCACACATTTGACACAATTTTGTATTCTAGGACATAGGAAGTTTTCAACATCTGTGGATCCTATTTTAGGGCCCAGTCTTGAAAATATAACGTGGTACTTTACATGTACATGTCGTTCCACTGCCTGCCTTCATGTGTTTTTTAATTACTTTTTAATAAACATGCAGAATTTAGAGCTACCTTTCGTTCCTCCCAAAGAAGTGGACATTTAATTTTGGTCAGAGATTTCAAAATTAATGCTGATGTTTCAGGATGATCTGGTTCCAGGTCATTATGTTTTGCAATCCAAATCTTGGTTATTTATACGCAGTGAACTGAAGTAATCTTAAAATTTTTGGTAGAGATATGTACTGAAGAGGTATGTAAGAAAGTTTCTTAGCATCAGTATTTTATTTTGTGCCGTTGCTTACCTTTACAAAAAAAAAAACCACGTTAGAACTGGGCTTGTAAAAAGCCTCTCTCTTCCTGGGGAGGGAAAGTTGTTCTGGCTTTGTTTTCTTTTGATTTGTGGTGCAGAAATACAAGTATCAGTATGAGTTAACTAAAATGTGAGCTAAAAATATGTTCCAGGCTTTTGTATGAAATCAGTCTCTCTCTTTTCTCTGAACTTCCCAAGCTTAGTAAATAGAGTAGTAAATAGCTTTGCTGTGTAGTACGTTTGCCCGAATGAGAGGCAAAGTCATCTCGTCAGGACAGCTAATACTTCATTTTTTGACTGTTTCTATAATAAGTAACTTCTTGTTCTACAGATGGACCTAGTTAGTTACTCTAAGCATAATAGAATGGGGAAGCAAAGTAAGTCATAAATACTGTAAAGTTGAATATATTTTTCCAACATCAAACTCAAACCATAACAATTTCCACAGTTCTTGATTTCATAAAGCTTTTGTTATAAATCTGTAAAAGAAAAATTTTCCATTTTTCCTTTTTTTTTATTGCTGATAATATTTGAGCTTTGAGCAGTGTTCAAAGTTGTAGTAATTTTAAAAAGATTTTCAAGTAAAATAAGTTTATAAAAGCTTCTCTTTATTTGGTGAAAGGAAATGTAAGCTCAAAACATCCAATGGTGATAATCATCTTTAATTTAAATAAACCATCGGGAAATTTTTAGTTTAGAAACTTTGAAACAATAAGAACAATAATAAAGCTCCTAAGATATTATGTTATAAAAATGTCAAATATAAGCAATTATAATAATACAGTACTCAAAGCATTTGAAAGTTTAGAAATTGTGCTGATTCTTTTATAACAACACATTTGGGGATGGGTGAAAGTTGCTGGTTTGAGAATTGATGAAATTTTTTTTCTGTGCTGTATTATGATGTTCTCAAGGACGTGATTTTAAGAAAGTATTATTTGTGCTGTATTTCTCATTTTTATTTTAGTTCTGAAATCCTCTGTTGCTCAAACAATATATAATTCAAGGAGAAGGGAACATTTAGATTATCAGATTACTGTATATATATTTTAGAGATTACAGATACATAATCATGTACACAGCCGTTCTGTAAACTGCTCTGTTCAGTTTTACATCTGTATCCAAGCAGATCTTTCTTTGTGGAGTGATAAGCCAAGCATAGGGTTGTGTACCAGTGTAGCTGTAAATTCTAATAAATTATTTCTTGTGTTTCTTTGGAAAAATTCTTGGAATACTTTTTTTTTTTAATCTGTCAAATCAGAAGCATGAATATTTGCTTCTGTTTCACCAGTGTGAATATGCATGCAGTTGTTGATGAAATCAGAATGGAGGGAAGGATGTGATGCAAAAATAGATTATTTTATCTACTTCCTTCCCAGAAGGACAAGAACGAACAAACCTGGAAGACCTGTTTATATTTTGCATAGTAAATTCTTGCCATTATTGCAGCAGGAGCTAATTTTGACTGAACAGTATTAGAATAAGTGTATTTTTGTTTCCACTTGAAGATTAGGTTATGGTCATTGTTAGAATTTAGTTTTTCATCTCTAAAAGTGCTATGAATATTTTGAGAGAAATAAAGGAGCCATAGCTTCTTCTTAGGGGAACCAATTAGTTATTTTTGTTATAGTGCAAGATGTTCATTTGTCTATGTTTAACTCAATTTAGGGCCTGCTAAGGAGAACGTGGCCACATGTAAAGCAGCAGGGGGGAGTAGTCCCACCTTTCCAGGGTTACAAAGTAATCTGGATACAGGATCAGTGACATTAAATACTAAGCTTTTAAGAAATTACATGCATCAGAAAATTTGGACTTTGTTGAGGACAGTGCAGTGGATGTTCAGGTTTTCCACCACATTACTGCTGCTTGTATCCAGGGGTGGTTTTTGGGCCAACAGAGAAAGGTCAGTCTCTTCTAAAGCAGAAGGGAGAAGGCAGTTTTGATGTTCCTTTGGGCCCTGAATTACAATATTAATAAAAGGACAGTAAGATTGCCTTCTCTATGGAGAGGAGTTTCTCTCCTCCTTTCCTGAGAAATGCCAGTAGCATTCTTCTTTGGGGAAGTGAGAACTTGTGGTTCGCAATAGAAGTTGGATCCAGATGTGACTCTCACTAAGTCAATGAGAGAAGGAAAATCACAGCTGAAGACCCACCAAGCTTTTTACAAGGCAGCTGGACACACCAGCTACTGCTGAGACTGGATAAATTTGTATTTCACAGAATCTCCTTCTAGAAACTTCATCCAACAGATGATTTTTAGAAATCCTTTTAACACCAATAAGTATCTTCAGCTTTGTTTTACTGCTATTTCTCTATAATTTTTAAGAAAATTGCCACTCTGTTGCATAACATTATACATTTTGTCCTGAAGACACAAGAATCATAGAATGGTTTGATTTGGAAGAGGCCTTCAAGGATCATCTAGACCAATCCCCTGACATGGGCAGACACATATTCCACTAGACCAGGTTGCTCAAAGCCCTATCCAACCTGACCTGGCACACTTCCAGGGGCATCCACAAAATCTGTGGGCAACCTGTTCCAGTGCCTCACCACCCTCACAGTAAAGAATTTCTTCCTTATGTCCAATCTAAATCTACCCTCTTTCAGTTTAAATATATGGGGGAAACTCTGAAGATTAAAAAAAAAACCTATATAAAAGTTAGCAGGTCTTTCATTTATAGTGCTGGAATTTTTTTAACTTTCTGGATGATAAGGAGTTTTTTTGTCAGGGGTCAAGTCTGCACAATTAAAATAAATTAGTTTTTTTAATACTTAGTTTTCTCTTTATCTGTGAGACAGCAAAGAACTCTTCCAGGAAAAATAAAGGATATTTTTAAGGCATTTTACATTGCAGAATAGAACACATACTTATTTGTTCAAAAGAGAAACACATCGGTGTTACTGTCTGTCATTTATAAAACTATTTAGCATTTAATATCAATATTCACTGTTTTTATTTGCTTTGGTAAAAAGGCATCATGATCACAACTGCAGTTCAGTATCTTAAATTTGATTTACGTATGAGAGTTTGATTGGGTATGTTCTGTGTGGTATTACACTCTGAAAGAAGTGTAAAGTATTGCTCGTATTACACTCTGAAAGAACTCTGACGGAGGCCATTGTATTGTGTTCATTATGCCAGCATTGTGACTTCAAGAAGAAAAAGCAGGTACCTGAATATGAGCAAGAAAAACAAAGGGTAGGAAAAAGAACAGGCAGAACAGATAAAGAATGAGTAGGATAAGTGAGTGCTTTACAAATGAAAGCAGATGTATGAAATTACAAGCTGTCGGATCAGCAACAGAAATGAAGATGATAAAGTGGTTCCTTACACAGATTATAATTATTCATTTTGCCCAGTCCTGCATCTTTTCCCCATAATCCTCTTGTTGAGGGAGGTAAGGTGCAGGAGGATATGAGGCTTATTAGCATGAAAGAAAAAAAGTAAACCATTTAAATTTCTCTGTCTGCAAAACTGCCCTTTATTTTGCCTTTTAGTGATTCAAAATAATTTTGTATTTGCAATATGCCTGATTAATTAAAGGTATTTCTTACTACAGCTAAAGTTCTCAGAAGAGTAAAGTTTGTTAGAAATTTATTTACAATTACTATTGTTGGAGGCTGTCTTTACTTTGCAGAGTGGAGGCATCATTAACAGGCATTGCTTTGACAGCTGTGGCAGATGGATTGCCTGGATTTAGATGGTGCAAAAGAAATGAAGTAGTTTACGTAGACCTGCTTGAAAAGATGTCTTTAATAATTGCACTCATAATTAGATTGATTTGGGAAGGAAAAAAAAATCTGAAGATGACAACAACAAGCAAAAAGCCACAGAGTATGCTTACATAGATTTAGGTAAAATAAAGCAGATTAGAACAAAATTATAAACTTCAGCAAAGCATGCTGAAAATTTTCTGAATAAGTGAAAAAATCTAAGCAAGTTAATGGTGTACTATATTTTTTTAGTATTTATGAAATTAAAATCCAGTCTTTTCCCTTTTTCCTGAACATTTTGTGACATTTCTGATTTAGAAGAAAACAAGTTGTTGAATAATTTTACGTATGCATAGGTATCTGAGTGTGTGTGTGTATGTAAATATGTATATAAGAACAACATAAAATATATTTCAGCAAAAAATCGTCAGACTTATGATAAAGTCATAAACGCAAATTATCATATTTAAATTTAGATGTCTATGGAGGAGAGTGTGAAAAGTCCATGTCCATTTTGGGGTATAGGAGTAGTTCTTCAAGCTCTGCTGACAGTATTGTCCTGAGCTCCACTGAGTGGGGCAGGATTCAGGTGCACAGCTACAGAGGTCTGAATTGAGGCATCTGAATCTGGAGCTAACGTAATGTCTGTGACATAAAGTCATAGTTTTAGAACCGTTCTTAATTAGACTGGACCAAGCGTATTCATGAAGCTTGATTATGTGTATCTAAAATACCTTTTACTCTGCTTGAGTTCTGAGAGACCATGTGGGAAAAGACAGCAAAATCTGAACTGTAACGAATTCACTGGAAAAAGTACTGTTTTGGAATAGCAAAATAAGACAGTAATATTCTCTTTCTCTCTCTCTCTTTTTTTAATTTTCATTTTAATGCTAGTGATTTCAAGTAATTATCAGACCTGTTTGGGACTTCTGATGCATTATCCACCTATTGGAGATGTTCACTCCCTTATCCTAAGAGCACTTTTTCTCCGAGATCCAAAGGTGAGATGCTCGCTCTGTTAATTCAGGAATAAATCACTGTAATAAAATTTTCTAAATGCTATGAAGTTAATAACAACCTACATTCTGGAAACTAAATGGTAGTTTCAAGTGTCTTCTTATCTGACAAAAGAGCTGAAGGAAAGAGTTGGAAACAAAGTAGAAACAAGTTCTTTTACTCTTTAAAGGATACTTTAAAGGACAGTTCGCTAAAGTTATCCTGGAGCTCTGGTAACTGCAGTTGTGCTCCTTAGAATAACTTTGCTTGGTATTCTGCACAAACTTTTAGGATAAAGTATGCTTTTCAGGGAAGCAGTGATGTTACTATATAAAACCTAGTAAGCTGTGTAGAAAGCATCATGCAATTTCATCTGAAAGACCTTTTTCATGGGATTTCTGGGATTAATCACTGTTAATCCTTAAAGCACCACCCCTGCCCTATATATAATGGTTATGTGATGGTTTTAGATTAAAAACAAGAGTTTGATGTTACAGCCTGTAAAGATTCACATGAATAAAATGTATAAATTCATGAATTTTATGTCACATATTACTAGCACACAGTTTCTGATATACTCACCTATTAAAAAAAAAGAAAACCTCTTGCTGTTTTAGAATGTCATGTGTATATATGTGGGTATAATATACAGGAGATGCCCACTGTATAGTGGATTAAGTGCTTGAGATGAAGCTGTACACAGTAATCTTTGCTTACTCAGATCTCTGGCAGAGAGCAGAATTTGTGAACTGTCTTTCTACATGTCCCATTAGTAGGTTGCCAATGTAAAGTCTGATTTCCCTCATCTTCTTGGTGCACAACATCTTTGAAAGCAAAAAAATTCATCACTTCTGCACTCTGACTACCTTCTGCTAAATTTCATTCTGTAGCAGTGTTTACACTTTTATGGATTAAGAAAAAAATTGTCTCTTTGTTTTTCTGTATCAGTTTTTTGCAGAAATCTGCATCCTTATAACTGCTTTCTTCATTCCTCTCAGGCATGAAGATTACTTTCATGATGAGAAGTAAAGTGTATCATCAGTAAAGCGCATAAGAAAGTTTCTAACGTTAGATCTCAGGAATCTTTCTTAAGATTTTGGCAGCAGTCTGTGAAATCGTTTATGTACTTTCTTAGCAAAAGAAGATAGAAATATTTTTTAGAAGAAAGATACAAAGGGAGGAAAATTTTGCTCAGTTATCCATCTGAATTCAATATGTAATCTGTCATTTATTGAAGAGATATGTTGAACAATAAAGTGATTACTGATTATTCAGCTGTCCTCTTGAAACATGCTAGGCAGCATACAAGATATCCCATCAGCTGAAGGGGGGCAAAAATTAACCACCAACTTCCCACAAAGAGGCTTAATCACTATTCCACTCCTTATGCTCTTGTCCCCAACAGAATTAAGTTGTCAGGAGCATAAGGCCTTGGTGTCCTATTAATTAACATTCTCAGGTGGGCCTTGAATACCTTTCAGAAAAATACTGGTTGTAATTCTACCATGTCTTTCATTTAGTTCTCCCTTTGCTCTGGTGAATTAGTACTTGAAACTCTGATGCAAAGAGTGGTAGTTGCTTTGTCAATTTAAATATGATAAAATGCAATTGTTTCTCATTTCTGAGCTGTACTTTTCTGCTTGGGAAATACTCTGAAGGTTGAGAAGCTCTGATTTCCAGAGAATGAAGAGCTTAAGGGACTTGCAGCCACCTCTCATTTTACACTGGGTCTTTGTGTTGAGGCTTCGTAAACAGATCAAGACTTCTTGCAGTAAGGAATACCTGTTCTAAAGGATCCTTCTAAAACTAACAAATAGCTCCAGGTCTGAGAAAGAAATGTATTTTCAAGGCTATGACTTGAGTCCTGTTTGAACCTGTTTCGTACCTTTTCCTAGGTATGACTTCTAAGTTTCACTTATGTGTCTGTAAGCATATGTTTGTTCAGTCCCTTTTTTCCATATATCTGAAATAGAAGTCTTGGTGTTTTGTAAGACCTATGCTCAAACATTTCCAAGTCTGTCAACATTTTTCATTAAATAGAATGAAAGGGAAGACTCAACAAGGCATCATGGGTGCTGTAGGAGTCTAAAGTCAGTGCACAGATTATATACCAGAATAAGTGGGAAAATTATGTTGTTGTTGTTTTTTTCTTTTTGCTAGATGCATAGAAATAATTCAGTTTGCCCTTAGTCCCTGTGCAGATAAAAGGAGATGGGAAGAAATGACAAAGAGAGTTTAGTCTGTGGTGTAACTTGTAAGTGGTGATTAACAAATTCAGTGCTTAATTATTTTTCTTCCTTCTTTGATGTTTTCCTGTGCATTTCTCCATCACAAGCTTCTGGTTTCTAATAGGAAATTACATCTGGTGCAGTGCAATTTTGTCTCTCCTTATCCAGGGCTGAGTTGCTCTGCATGGCATTTCTTCCAAGATTTCACTTGGGTTTTACTATGTGAAATCAGGGAACTCTTCTCTGGGAGACTATGGCATGCTCCAGTGGCTTATTTCATTATTTGTTGAACATACCAAGAAAGTTTAGGGTTGTTCCAAATATCTGAGAGACGCTTGCTCTCTGCTCCTTGGAGCTTTAAATCTCAGCTGGACAAGAAATGCAGTTTAGAAGTCACGTCCAGGAACAAACAGGTATCTACCTCTTGCAGGTTTTCTAATACGTATTGTCTTTCATATTATTTTTGCAGCTAGGAAAATACCAAGTCATCTTACAGAGGGGAGGTTGTCGGGTATTTGGACTAAGAAAGGTTGGGGGTAGGTGCATAAAACTGAAAGGTTCTTAAGGAACAATCTTGTCATAAATGGTGGAGTTGTTAAGATGGACCTGATACAGCTTTTCCATCTGTAACTTCCAGTTCTGGAGATAACCTGGGTTTGTACATCTAAAAACATCTATTATTTTTTCTGTTTCCTTGTCTTGTAGTCTATCAGGAGAGCTAAACTTTGGCTTGATGAACCTGTCACGTTTTGTTTGCTTCTTTTCACTGCAGTCATCACCAGGGAACTACCTAAATGTCAGAAGAAAGCTGTACTTAAAAGATGGGTGGCATATTTTTCTTAAAGATGGACAAATAAAATTTCCTGACCTTTTGTGGAATCAAACCTTACCAGAAGCCTTAGCATTATCCAGTATTAACACTAATATGAAAAGTAATTAGTACTTGCCATTAACCTAATGCTTGCAGCAGCTCTCCTGTTCACTTTGAGAACCCCAGTTGTCAGCTGAGATGAGAGAACATTTTAGATACCACATCTCTGATATTTTTCAGTGCCACAGAAGAGAAATACACATCTCTGTAATAGCTGAAAACAAGTTAATGCACCTGTGTCTGAGAGGGGGCCTGAGAGATACTAATTTTACAGGCAGGAGTATGGATCAATGCAGAATAATTGAATTTCAGCCTTTTCTGCATTTGGCTAGCTCCACTTCTTAGGAAAATGTGGAATGAAAAGCTCAAATCAGTGTTGTTGTCTTTGCATAGGGTGATAAAGTTAACCTGCTTAGCAGAGTATTTGTTTCACATTTCCAATCTTTGAACAGATAATTGCCTCAATTATTTATATTAAAGTAACTTCTATGCACTTACAGTCCTTCTGAATGTAACAGTAGAGCTTCTTATGGAAGAATGGGCTATTAAAATTGTGTATATGTAAAAGGAAAAAATAAGGGAAGGTTCTTTTATGTATATCCAAAAACATTTACTGAAGGTGTGTGTCTGCATATTTAATACACCATGAGTGGCTCATTTTCTTCAGTTTTTTTCCTTATCAAAACCATTGAGCACTGTTAATTTTCAAAGCAAAGGCAGCAAAATTAAGAAGTAGAGATATGGAGATAGGGCATTGAAAAAATATAAAGTGATTAAAAAACATAGTTCTAACTAGAGTTGTTCAAATAAAAAAAAAAAATTAAAAAACCCAATTAGAAACAAAAGTCATAGAAAATGTGAACATATTGTGTTCCTTAAATAACCAGATGTTCTTTCCTTCCTGAAGGCAGCCAGGGCTAGGAATAAAAGGTTTAAAACTATTGTTTTAAGTTAACTGTGAATTTTGAAAATCTGTTTTCACCCTTTAGCAAATAAAATTCTAATACAGCAACATAAGCAAAGTAATTTTCATCTTTGGGTGTTCCTATTTGTATGTTGTTCTATGTTGAAGTGTTAACCTTATCACAATGACTTATTAGAAAGCTAAAGCACCACATAGAATATTACAGTTTTGCATTGCATACTAAGAACCTGACAACTATCCTTTGTCTGAAAGCTTACTGTATTTTTTCTTCATTTTTCTGTCAAATAAGTTTGCTTTCAGATATTTTAACATGGTGAGTTGCCCCATTCATTGAGCAAGCTAGTTAGGAGCTTAATTCAGTGGAGACATCTTTTATCATAAGCTATCAGCTAAAAAAAAAAGAAAAAAAGAATGTGCTTGGTTGATGGAAATTAATTTGTTACTTATGCTAATAATATTCTAGTTACTGCTGCTTATATTTACTCAACATTGTATTTTAGCTATCTGCTGACATTGAAAGTGGCTATATAAATATTAAATTCTAACTAAATCCATGGAGAAGCATACATGACATTTCAAAGAAGTTGTATTAGGTCATCATGACTGAAATTACAGGTACTGCTAGAAAACTTAAGCAATAAAATATGATCATGATCACTCATATAGCAAATAGTTGGAAAAATCTGCATTCTAGCTTTTAACACTATTCACTATCTGAGCAATGAGTGACAAGGGGAAAACACATTGCTGAAATTTTGAACCAAACTCTTTGTACATTTATTTTCAGCTGAATTTTCTTCTTAAGTAGCTGCCACCGTCTCAGAGTTTTCTCCAAGCTGGTTTCATGTGCCTGAAAGGCTGAGTTTCACTTTCTTCTTCTTCAGATAAATTCTTTTCTATACACTCATTAACTGAGGTGCTGCTGCAGAGCTGCAACTGTCCTTTGAACACTGCCGTTATGTCAGTATTGTTGTTTTGCCGTTTGTGGCAGGAGAAAAGCGGGTTTGGGGTTGTTTTGTTTGTTTGTTAGCATTGTGTGTGCAATCTGGCTTTAATTACCTCTCTTTAATGACCAGATTGCAGCCAATCAGAAGTTGGGATCTGGCGCTGCTCCGGCATTAGCAGCTCATTAATTTGTACCTCCATGCAGAGGTACTGCTGGGGTGCGGGTCCACTTCGTTACAGGGGTACCAGCAAGGGGGAGGGGGACTCTGAACAAACACTTTTAGTTTTGATCATGAAGAATCTGACTGATATTTCAGGAGCAATAATACACTGGGGGGGTTAGGTGCATGAAAAGTAAGTTATCAGGAAGCTGGGATAATGGATATCCTAGTGCAGTATGAGCTGCCTGTACTTTAAGTAAGGAGAATTGCCTGACTGAGTAAGGTCACCTGTACTTTAAAGGAGAGTTACCTTTACATGAGATATGATTGATAAAGGAAATGAGGTTTTCCAGAAAAGCTGATTACACATCTCTTCATCTGGGAGAAAAGGACTTAGGAGAAACAAAAAAGAAATGCGTATACTTTCAGTGATTCACAGAGAACTTCCATTTGCCTTATTCTGAAAGTTTAAGATCTTGCATGTTCAATGCAAGGTAGATAGATTTTTATGGACAAAAATGTGGCACCATTCTCAACTCGACCTCTGCTTTTACAACCACATTCAATTCCTTGTAGTGAACTCAAGCATTTTGATGTTCTAACATTCCCATTTGCAAATAAAGTAAAGTTAGATGTAATCTAAACACCTCACTTAAAATAAATCAACATTTTTGCTCTAACTGCATGCAAAGCTTTCTAATGTGGACCATGATACTAACTTATTCTTTGTTTATGTTCATGTTCTTAAAATTAGAAACTTACGTTTTCCAATGAAATAGTCTATGCTTTGTTTTAAGAATTATTGATTTAAAAATTCAGTTATTGTGTTTCATTAATAGAATAAGGTATGACAGGCGGCTAAGAGTTTAATGATAAATTACTTGGAATAACCATGTTGCCATAGTACCACATAAAAATAGTAAGTGTACCATGAATTAAAAATCTGCTTCATTTTTGTACATTTGTTTCAACACCTTCTTTCCCAGTGCACCTATACATTTTAAAATGCAAAAAGGCTACATGGTCAATACTTGTGATACAACAGCTTTCTTATCTCTCTCAAAGTTCATTGCAATCTCTTCACTGGTAGATTAACCACATAATCAACCCACCATAAAATAGTCATCTTCAATATATCCTGGATGTCACAAGCAATATTTTCAGGAGAAAAACTTGGAAAGTGGTTGATTAGTCATCTATTCAAGACTTTACAAATGAGAAACCTTTCAAAGTCCTTCTCATTCTGCAGCACCATATGCAACACAGTAGTCATCACTCAAGGGAGAAAGCTGATCTCTTGGATTGCCAGTGGCAATGCAGTTCCCAAGTGTTGCTCTCTCCTTAGTGTTGCACATACAGGCCAGCAATGTGGGTAACACCTCACAAATACTGTATGCAAACAAGTTAAACAACCATTACATTTAAATTAATAGGAATATGGTAAGAAATAATATGGAATAAAGCAAAGCTTCCAGAACAGTGACACCTTGCATAGTTAAAGCCATGCCACAGGTAAGATGGTGCAGAAGCAAAGGATGTGTCCCAGTTCTGTGTGGGGCTGAGCAAAATGGGGCTGCAGTCCCCTGCTGGCAGCGAGAGCAGAGCCCAGCCAAGTAACCTCGTTGTTCTCATTGCCCATCTTGTGTGGCCCAGCAGGAAGGAGAGCCACTGGCCACCTTAAGGGCAGGAAGGAGTGGGGGTGTGCCTGCTGATTTCTGGGAGGATGGGGAGGTGCAGAGTCTTTCAGAGGAAATGGCTAAAGGTGAGTTAGGAACTAGTGTTTCTACTTCTGGCTAACATTTGCAAGTCTCCAAGACAATGGGCAAGAAAGTTCTCTTTGGAAGATGGAATTTTTAAACTGTTCCTTCTATTTGAGCAAGTTGACATCCTCAGTAGCAAAGTAAAAGCAATTCTGATTGTACTTGCTGCTAAAGCAAGAAGATTAAGCATTTTAAGCTCTTAATTACTTTAGCTACCAATAAAACTTATTGCTTGTGAATTTCTTGGGGCTGTTTCTTTCAATTGATAGGTTTACTTCTGTTTAAAAAGTCATCTAAAGCTACTGACCCTCTCCTAAAAAAAGTAATAATGTTATTTATAAAATTACACTAGTAAAATGTATTTAACAGTGTTAGAGTGAGGTGATTATGGTTCTTATGTGCAACCTGACAATTCAGTTAATCATTTCTAGTTTGCAAGGTAGTTTATCAAAAGGAAGCACTTAAAACACTTAAAGCACTTTGATTCTACCTAATCAAAAGTTCTCCATATCATAATTTATTTACTAAAATCTGCAAAGCACAAACTGTGAGTTCTATAAAAATGGATTCTAAACTTTTCAATAGTATATGAAAGATTAGCTACTATATCATATCCAATCTATTATGGTGGAATTTGAGTTCAGGCTCTTCTGATATAAATGTATATATACTGCTTGTGTGCCTACATATTTTATAGTAAATACTAGTGTATCAGTTGTAATGAAGGCTATTGAGTAAATTTGTATTGGGAAGTGCTTCTCTGAAAGAGCAAAATACTGTCAAGATAGAACTGGGAATGGTATGTTTTATCCTTTGCTGTCCATTTTTATGGAAAATTAGGTTTGGAGATGTTGTTTCTTTGTCCTTTGTCTTTTTAAGGAGCAGTAGTGATCAAAATGGCTCTGCAGGATAATTCCTCACTATTGGAATCCTAAATGAAAGGAGTTCCTTGTCCCGCAGCACCAGGACCTTAGCTTCTCTCTGTGATTCACAGGAAAAGACTTGGATGTCGTATTCCTTTTGGTGTGGTGTGTGCATGGGGCTCTGTGAAGGAGCTTTTTTCACTCCCCTGGGGACCTTTTTCAAGTGGTTTTCCGTAGCACACTACACACAGAACATGAATTATTCTCTTTCTTCGCCACGTAGCAGAAATAACCAAATAGCACCTTAAAATGTTCTTGTTTTTCCCTGATATGTGAGATTTGTGTGCAAGCATGTATCTGGAAAAGATATAATGCTGTAAGGGTGCTTACAAGGGTTGTGTAAGTATAAGCTTCGGATAACTGCATTACTCACAAAGCCATCAGTGAGTTATGCAGGTTGTCCAAAACGAGTGCCAATAAAACCATAATGTGGTAGCTTTTCTGTACATAAAGATGTCATATTTTAAATCTCATAATTTGGAGCATTCCAGGGTTTAAAGCGAGGCTTGCTGTGTGTTCCCTTCAAAAGCCTGGAGCTTTCCTCCACAATGTTGTAAAACTCCTGTTCCTAACTGCACAAGGCTGCAAGATGCCAGAGCATAAATCTGTCACAGGGTAGAGCTGAACACTGTCAGATTTATACCTTACTATTTAGTTAATTTACTTCTTAAAACCAAGGGTTCAGCTGAAAAATAGGCAACTAAATTAAGAGGCAGATTTAAAAGGTACTTAAGTGATTCTGTTGATGCAAGATGGGGATTTTACACAGGTTATGAACTTGAACGTTGGCAGGTCGGAGTCTTTTTGTCTGGAATATCAATAAAAGCTGATTTGGTAGGATTTGATCTACCTGTTAAAATGCAGTATGCTGTAATGCTATAAATGAAAATAAAAAAAGGCTTCCCAAGCAGTTAGGACAAGAAGCCAAAATACACAACTAGAAATTTCTTTCAGTCAAGTCACTGAAGCATTTTTAAATCTCACTTGTCATTTTTTTTCAGTTCTTCATCTCTTGTCATAGAATGCCCATGCGAGAGAAAGCATGTGTGTATGAAGTTAAAAACAGACCATAACGCACAGTATTTAAAATATCTTCCTGGTGTCTGAAATTTCTAGTTGCCAGGGGAATGGAGGGTTGTCACGTAACAAAACTGGAGATAATTTATTATAAGCCTAATCAGAGTTCAGGGGTGTCTTCCATTCTTGACCCCATTAACTGAATTTTCTTTCCTTTTCAGTTTTTTCTGAGTAATTTTCTTGCTTAGGAAAAAAAAACAAACTCTTACTTTTCTTTAGAAACAATTAAATATGACAATTCTTCATGCTGTTATTGCATTGTAAATAACAAGGTCCATGACTGAGACCCTAAGCATCTTCTGAAAAATGTAAACAGGAAGCATTATTCCCAGTTTAAGGATTATGGCATTCCTTTGCCAACACCAATATTAGTGCATGGATCTCCTGACTCCTGTGATTAAAGGAAGTTCTTTATTAGTTCTGTGCAGTGTACACTTCATGTGCTGCTTTCATACACAGAATTGATATGCTATCAATCTATGTTTTAGATGGTATTTTGCTCTTGGCCTTGAACCACTTTTGAACTGGCAATAGTACCTTATGTCATCTAATGTCTTGCTGGGTTTTTTTCATTCTAATAACTCAGTGGTTCATAGGCGTATAAAATATCTTTTGTGCTCCAGCAGGTTGCTTGTTCTACAGAAGGTATAACAAGGGAAGAGGAGAATTAGCAGGTGAAAAGAAAGGGTTTTTGTTTAAGGAATGGTGTTTGCTTTGGGTGCTTTGGAGTTTGGGGTGGGTTGGTTGTTTAGTATACAAAATACTGTGATATGTTTCTGTAATGTTAAGCCTTTGATTATACTGTGTAAGTCAGTTCATGTGGGGTGGAGACAGCTGCTTAAATATCTGACAAAAGAATAAAAAGAGGAAAGATGAAGTTCTCTCTGCAAGTTATTAGGGAATAATTATTAAATACTTCATATTAATTATTAGTGCCCAGTAGAAAAGCTGCTTCTGAACTGAACAAACTTATGCACATCTCAGCTGCTATATATCAGCTTTATTCCCAGTCCAAATTTTTTCTATGTTCATGTCATCATCTTTATTGAAGAAAGAAGCAAAGTTGATCTAGCAGGAAAAGGTAAACCTTTCCTGATTTCTCAGTCCTATTTGAATTTAGAGTCACGTGACTGTCCAACTTTCATTAGAAACAAATGAAAGGGAAAAAATAGAATTTTAATACAAAAATGTCTTAGGCAGTACAAGAACTATGAAGAAATCAAATATTACCATGTCAGCTGAAGAGGGGAAAAAGGAGAAAATTGGCTTCCTAAAAATAATTGTTCAAATAAGTTGGACAATGTTGCATCATGATCCTTCTTTTCTTTTTACGTATGTTTGCTTCAGTCTGGTTTTTGGTTTAGGCTTAAAATATTAGTAGTTTAGGGGGGAAAAAGATAAATGTTTGGCAGCATTTGGTTAATATATTGGAAAAAATTAGTTTTAAAAAATTCCATTGGGCACTAGTGAGATGATTATTTTGGAAAGCCTACTGTGCCTGGATTTAGAATTCACTGCTGCTGTTTTGTTTGGTTTTTCTCTGTTGCATTGAGGTTATCTAGTTTTGGATACAATCTATTAAATGGAATATTTTTTTAGTAGCTGAGGTTTTCCCACCTGCCTACCCCAAAACACCTGCAACATATGTTTGTGTAACCCTGCAATGCTTTGTGGTTTGGGCCGTGAGAAATTCCCCCAGAGCTTTTTGCTTATAAACAGCTGAGCGATTCATTTCTCTAATGACAAGTGCTTTTCCCTTGGCATTGAGGCAATAGCATGTTTGCTAAAATAAGTCTCATTTTCTGTTACATATATTGAAAATGTTTTTTCATTCTTGTCTTTTATTCTGAACCTTCAGATTTTGTGCAAAATTGTATTTGATTTTTCCCCTTGTTAATAAAACTAAAAAGGGAGAAAATAATATACCTCAACAAAGAAGAGTGTTCTGGAGATTCCTCCACTTCCACCTGCATGTAAACTTTCAAACATGCTGTGTATTTAGAAGGTGAATCAGGTTCATTGTAGAACAGCCTGTGACTCTGTCACGCACAAACGTGCTTTGCTATATCCTGTCTATTCCGGGGGTAATGTGATGCAATGTGTCTCCAGAGGCTAGGGAGGAAAAGGGGTTTATCTGGGAATTTGAGCATAATGGAGCATGATCCTTAGCTGATGGGAGTTGCTTTTCAGCAGTTTGTGCAGGTAGGGAATCTGCTGCATTCAGTGTGATTCTGACCACAGCATCAATCCCCCACCTCGCAAAAGTGCAGCTGTGGGTGTAACTTACCTTGGCCCCATATCCCTGGAAGAGGATAAAGGCAAATAGAAAGTTCCCAAGAACCTCCTGGCAGCCATGGGAATTGGAGTGAGTCAGTCTGGTGGTGGCTGAGAATAGACAGGAGGACAGGGAGAGGACTTCATCAGGCAAATGAGCCAGGGATGGGGCAGGCAGGCGGGAGGATCTTTTAGGCAAGGAAAGGCTCAGAGGCAGGAATGCCTCAGAGATACCTGAAACATTTTCAGGCTTTTTTTCCCTTTGGGCTGTGGCTAATACATTTTGAAGAGACAAAGTCCAATATCACATCAATTTCTGTGTATTTCTATATCTGAATTTCATACACTGTCCTTTTAAAAGCATAAACTGGGCATTTTCTACCCTTTGAAACTATGTTCGCTCTAGATAGACATTAAGATTAGAAGAATTATAAATCCAGCAGACCTCTCCCACAAAATGGGTGTGGGAAAGGGGGGTCTAGTGTTGACATAGACAGCTTTTCTCTCTGATTTCTGCTCTGTTTCTTTACAAGGGGAAAATCATATTCGTGTTAATCTCTATAATGCCCTCACACAATTTCTTGGAGGGATTCAGCAAACTGTAAATTTGAAGGATTGATTTCACTGTCATTTTAACATTATACTTTTACGAGAAAAAAATTTACCTAAGTTCGTAGCAAAATAATGTACATAAATTGAAAAAGAAAAGGAATAACTTTATTTATTTAAGTAAAATAAAGTAAGTATGAAAAATACAAGTTGGATCATTCTAAATGGCACTGTGTAGGAAAAACCTGGTTGCTGTGAATATTTTAAGCAACAGAGGTATGTTTTTTGTAAATAAATTGCTTAGCCTTTAGTTCCAATACATGGATTGTAATTTAGGGGACAGCTCAAATTGAATGCTTAGAGAGGGGAATTAGTTTAAAATTCTTAAGGAAGAAACATTGTAATTATGTAGGTTTTCTGTTCTGCTTTTTACATTTAACTTACTGAAATGGTTGAAAAGAATACAAAATTTAAAGGACAACCACAGTAACATAAAGATCATAATCTTCAAAATAATGTATTTTTACTGTCTGAATTTCAGTTCTCAGAAGTATTTACATTTTCTGCTACTTCACAGATACTTGTCTGCTAACATATATGCGAGGTTAGGTTTTTTTAAATATTGAAATTTTTTGAGGGGATCTCTCAGTGATGCTACAAAAGAAGTTGCAGTAGTAACCCTTGGCATTTATTATATTGCATTTCTAATGTTTTTTCAGAGAGCTCTTTTTTCACTGCATGTAATAGTACTTTAAACTGCTTCTTCCTTTGATACCTTTAAACCTCATAGGAATTTAAATAGGCCCCTGTGAAAGTAATGCTTGAGCCTCATTCATATGTTCGAGTTAGATGTTATTCCTATTAATGGCTTTAAGTGCTTAGATAGCAGATCAGCCTTTCGTGTCTTCAATTGCTTGTCATTTCTGCATAAATATGTTTCAAGATACTGTTCCACATGATCTTTTCCTCTTGTTTTGGTTTTGAGTTTTTATTTAATTCAGAAGCAATGTGTAATAATCTTTTTTATTTATTGGGTGTTGGAAAAGAAACTTCAATGTTTTTGCTAACTTTCAATATATACTGAGTTATTGGAAGCAAATTGCAAAGCTGGCTAGCAAATACATGGTAACGTGTATTTTGCGAAAAGTTGTCTTTTGGGTTAGAAGTGCCCATTATTTTAGCCATCTCTTACCCTTCAACCTTACCCTTCAAGACGTGTAAAGAAAGAAGTTCTTAATTCATAGGAGAAAAGTTACACTGTTTGATTACTCGTGTAGAAGTCGCAGCACCATCAGTTATCCTCATCACGTCAGTTTGGATTTGATTATCATAGAAATGTATTGAATTACCAAACTAGAGCAATAGTAACTAAAGCTGATTCATTGTTATTGCTGTCAGTTGATGAGGACTGACTTTCAAGCTCTATGAATAGGTAGAGTTATTGAAACATTGTTTTTATAACAGGAGATGAAAAATGTAGAACGACCATTACAGTATGGGTGGTAGGATAGATGAGAATTTTTTTAATGCTTGTCTAATAGCTTTTAGTCGCTTCATTTTTTAATGAACATTACAAACAGCATATACATTTAAAATGTTTATTGTGTTTCCAAAGAAAGAAAATGAGACATTTCATACAAGATTAAGTCTAACTGCAGGAAACAATCTGGAAATTCCCACCCTTAAATATGCTTCCAGAAATCATCCTGGCCTTTGGTATCTACCAATTCTATAAATTTTCTTTTCTCCTTTTGTGCTCATGCAGTGTTTTGGTCTTTAAAATTCAAGTCCTGTATCCTCCTCCAAAAACAAGGTTTTCAAGAAAGGAGGGCTATCTGCATGCGGAAAATGAGATGGTACGACTGTGGATACTCCAGTCTGTAATGAAATCTGGAGAGTAAATACACAACATGTGAAACTGAAACAGCTGAAGACTGACTGTGTCAAAAATATAATGTACTCTCACCTGTGAACAACTGTTTTGCAAAGGTCAATGTATAGTTCACTAAAACTGTACTGACTACTAGCAGGACTTAAGAAGGCAGATCAGAATATAAGGCAACAGCCAATAAATGATTAAACCTTAATACTTAGAAAGTATTTACATCTTTTATACAATATATCTGATCATTATGCAGAAATTTACAATTTTGTTTTCTCTTACACTAGAAATTATTTAAGCCATTTCTCATTTATATGTATTTTTTTTTAAAAAAAAAAAGCTCCTGTGCACCGCTCTGTTATTTTGTCTCCATCTGCATGAAAATTTTTTTACTTAAAAATATTTACTTGCCCCTCCAAATAGTGTCCGTCAGGATGCATGCATTCAATCAAGATACTTTATGCATATACTAGAGTCTATGCTTAATGTTCAATGTATTCTTAGATCCCAAAAGGATCATTTCAGAACTACTGAAGGCAGCATGATTCTGTGAAAGAGTTTCATTGTGTCAGAAGTGGAGAATAGCAAGTGGATTCTGGTTTCAATATTAATTATATACTCTTTATTATAGGACAACAGTTCTTTATTCATGGCCTCAGTTTTGAATAGGGTGAAATTTGGAGAGCAAAAATAGGCTCCGTATGCCATCTAGTGGGAGTGCTCAGGTTGTCTCACTAAAATTAATTCTTCACTTAACAGAGACAGTGCTAGTGATGTATTAAGTTCAAAATGTTTGCTGTCGTTTCTCCAGACTATTACCATTTTCTTTAAAAGCATAGCACTTTAGCTTGGGGGTGGAAAAATTCTATGCCTGACCTGCAGGAAGAAATCGGATTGGTATCTGTTCTTGTCCAAGAATTATTGATTTAATTAGGAATATTACCACTACAGCAAACAGCCTCATCACTGCGTGGAAGAGTACTGATTTCTGTGAGCATGGAATGGACTTACAGGTAGAATTTGGTATTATGTTAAGTATTTTAAGTCTTCACTTTAACGTAAACGACATTACTGCCTTGAGAAACCAAGATCCCAGGAAAATAAATTGTTCTGTAAGTTTCTAATCCTCATTATTGAACGTATTTCATGTCTCTGCTTAAAATCTCCCAGAAAATTACAATGAGGTATTTTTTTATTTTTTAGCGAAATCCAAGACCAGTGACTCACCAGTTCCAACAAAATTTAGATTATTACAAAGCACGTGGAGCGGACTTGATGAACAAAACCCGGTAAGCTATTTCTAAATATGTGTTCACCAAACTAAGACCTTATATAAACAAAATGTTTCAGAAGTCACGTTTATTCTAAACATGAATTACATAAGCAGTATTAGAAGTATATGTGTTTATTTCATGACATTTATTTCAAATCTGTCCCTTGACTATTACTGCATGAAAAAATTGAAGTTTTTACACTTAGTGTTGCAGTCACTTGCAGCATCTTTTTAAGGAAGGCTAAGGGCACTTTTACACAATGATGTGTCCTAAAAGCAGTGGGTAAAACATTTCCAATGTGAGTTCTGTAGCTGAACTAATTCTGATAATGCACCTGGAGTATGTGTACCAGAAGCTGTCTAAGTTAAGTTGAATTAATGTAAATCCAGTTTGAAGTAATTTTTACAAAACTTTTCCTCCCTTCTTTTAGAAGTGGTTTGTATCAATAATGCCAATATTCCTCATCAAGGCCGTATTATCTGGGTGGCCACAAGGTGAGTGCTGATGCCTGGTGGCTCCTGGTGGCTGCAGGGCAAGCCAGCACAAGAGATAATGCTTCAATTGACACAGTTACAGGCAGTTTCTTGGGTTGCACATGGCCCCAGCCATACCCTCTGCCTGCTGATTCATTAGAACTTGCTGGCTTTTGGACCTTTGCATCTCTGTCACATTCTGTTGAAATCAGCTACATTAAAAGCCAACTAAAATTAAAATGGAGTAGTTTCAAAAGCTTTTAAAAATGGACAAAGAGGCAGAAATTAAAGCTAAGTACAGTGACTGCAAAAGCATCTCTTTCTTTATAAATCAGGCTTTAAAGTTGAGGACAGGTGTCAAAATTACTGCATTCTATTGCATTTTCTTAATGTTTTTACTTACTCTTTTGAAAAATTATCTCAAATGTTGCCTAACTGGAGAAATAAGTTGTTTGAAGTTTCAAAAAGAAAGATTTCAAGGATTTTGAAAAAACAAGTAAATCATAAAGCCCAAACAAGAATGACACCTGCTGGAAACCTAAATTCCAAGAAAAAAAAAATTCATTGGATCTCTGTAGGAATATAAATTAATTGCACACACATACACAGAATACTCACCAAAGGAGATGGAAAGTTGTTTAGAATAATTCAGATATAAGAAAAGCTGAGATAAATTCATCTCAAGACAAAAACACTTAGAGTAGGTCAAATGTGGTAAAACTGTTTAAGATTGCACTAGGGAGAGAACTGCAAGATGTAACATTAGGAAATGTTTCTGCAGTGAGCAGAGATGGATTAAATCAACTACCACATCGTTTTCACCTTTAATTCCACAGGCTCAGTGATATGTTTAAAATATCTTGACAACTCTCTAATATATATTGCTTATTTTATCACATGTAAAACTTTTTAATTGGCCATGTTCATATATTTGTCTCTCATCTCTTTGTAATGATTACTTACTGAAAAGAGAAATGCCTTTGAATAAGGCCTGCTTAAAACAAAACATTTCCATCTTAGCAGAAAACTGCAGAGATTGAATCATCTTCCTACTGCTAGTTTAAAAATACACCATTCAAAGTCAAGGTCAATGATGCTTATTGTGATGAAACAAAATTGTTTGCTTCATAGATGGAATTCACGTCTCCTTGATACTCATATTTTTAAACTGATGCCTTACTTTTAAATGCATCTGCTGATAACTCAACAACATAATCAATCAGTATTTTTCTTGTAATTGTTGTACATGTCTGGTACATTTAGATGGCTAAAATGTAGATTGATCCATGTTTAATGGCTGTAATCATCCTTTGCATTAATATATCAGACATTTAAATGGTAAGAAATAGACACATTGTTCTTATTTTCCTGAACTTCAGCTCAGTTTTAATGTCACTCCTCCAGAGATGTAGCACCTCACTATTGTTCATTTTCTGAAGCTGTCATTCAGAGAAATTGCACAGATTTTACTTCATAATACATTTTTTTAAACCACCTCTTGAAAAGGTATTTAGATACGATCATTATTTATTTTTCATTAATTTATATGTGTTCTGAGCTGATCATTAGCAGTGTCAGTTCATAGCACAGCCAAATCACACCACAGGTTTTTAGGAGCTGTGATAACTATCCTTTCTAATTGTCATGTAATTCTGAAACATCCTTGCATGTTACTGTTGGAAGCATTTCTAAAAATCATGTTTCGGACATGAAGGCTTAGAAATTGTTTATGTTTATTGTTCCTGTAAAATGAAGTTTTTCTCAAAAAGTCTCTTTCCAACCATCTGAAAAATGCAAATAAACTAACTTGTCCTGGTGTACATATATGTCAAAGCAGCAAATCAGTGTAGAAGGACAACTGTCACTTTCTATTAAGCAAAATATAGCTAAAAAAAAAAAATAAACAAGAAAGAAACAAGCTGCTGGACACAAATACACAAGCTTCTGTGAAAGCTTTGTTTCCTGCGTCTGTGGACCATCACGATTCCAATGATACATTTAGCTCAAAGTATCCAGTGGCTTTGTTGCTCAGGTGGCCCGTCCGAGTAAATAATTTATTTTTGGTTAGTACAATTTTTTGTGCAAAGTCAAGGGGGTTTTTTTGTGATTGTCAAGGTTCTAGACTTAGAGACAACATAAATGGACTCAATGTGCAAGCCGTTATCTTCCTTCGAAGGTAATGTTTCAGGTGAGTGAGTGATACATACCACACCAAACTACAACCTTAGTGATTGTTTTCAGTAGACTGAGGGAAAAAAATATGCTAAATATACTAAAGTTTGGACTCTGAATCTCAGCCAAGTTATTACTGGTATGACCTCATCTGTTAGCAGGTTCCTATAAAAAGAGAAAACCCAGCCTACTACAGGCAGATTATTAAAAAGAAGAAGCAATCCATTGAGTCTTGATTAACTTATCCAATTCCTTTTCTTGTCTGGCATAATCCACTAGAGCAGCAACTTCAGTTCGAAATGCTGACATTTGTTCTCCTGTATTTACCACAAAAATAACCAAAAATTAAAAAGGGCCCTAGGGAAAAGTGATTATCAAATCTCCCTGGCTGTTTCCTGTGAGCCTTCTCATATAAATCCACCAGCCATCACTCACTCAGAACTGGTTAAACTGGTAAGTCTAGGTTCCGGAGGGTGTGAGGGGACCAAAGTGTTGGTCTCCTGAGGGGGCCGCCCTTAGGGAGGACTCATGTCCTTTGATCTTCGGTGGGAGTGTGCTGGCATCATTCCTGGCAAAAGCTGACAATACAAGTCTCAGAGGGCTTGGTCTGGAGGGGTTACCCTTTAGTGGCTCAAGTTGTTTGACAGCTTGGACTTAATATTTCTCAGGTGGAATCTCAACTTCAGTCTCATGAAGTGCTTTTCTCACTGCTGTTGTTGCTTCCCCCACCTTTTCAGGGGGGTTTCCTCCAATGAATTTCCTGCCCAGAGGGAATGAGACTGTTCATTGCACAGCCTGTGCAGTCACGGGTGAATATTCATAGCCCTGCAGGAGGCTGTAAAAGGTGTGTTTCCCTCCCTTCCAAGTACGTGCCAGTTGAGCAGTGGTTAAAGGCGCAGTATTGGCATTCAATTGCCTGTAATAAACTGTAAGCCAGACTCTCTGTTGGCTCCTTCACTGCCCAGGCAGGAGAATTAGAAGGGGACTTTGAAACCGACCCATTAATGCTCGATCACATGGGTGTTTATGTTGTGGCTGTTAGGTTTGCAGTGTTGGGTGCTCTAGCTGTTAGTGGAGCCAAATCAGCTATAACCAGAAATTCCATTTTGTGCTGCAGCAAAGATCCAGCACTGTGATACACCAGCAATCCTTGGATCGGTCAGTGCAGGCACCACATGGAGCGAGCGCACTACAGTCTCTGGATTTCTTTTAGGGTCAGGGTCAGCAGACTTCTGCTTCTCACCCAGAAGCCACCAAACATCCAAAACTCTCCTCCTCCCCTTCAGCTGGGGGGTGCAAACCTGGCCTCAGCAAAGCACCTGCAGCTTTTGCACATCAGCAATTGTTTGAGTCATTAACCATTAACATTTCAGTCTCACAACTTCTCAGTTTGCTTTTGAAACCATTTGGACCTCCTGCAAGAGTATTTTGTAGTTCTGCAGATGCTTTCCGCGTAGTGACTTTGTCAGTCATTCTCAGGTGACTATGGAAAGACTTTTTGTAACACCAGCAGCTATCAATACGATGGGGAGAGACAGAAACATCCTGTAATTATTATTCAGCAATCATTCCTTCCCAGCTTCCATAAACTGGGAAGCAACATTTGGTCCCAGTCTCTGCACTGCTGTTCCTCCTAAAAAATTCTAGATGCCATCTTTCTTCATCACCAGTATATGGCAGAAGTGCCCCCATACAGCTTGGGGCTGTATCTTGTGAGTGTGCAGGTTCTCATACTTCTTTCTGATAGCTCTCCTTTTCCATCTATTCTGAGTATCCTGATTCTGAACAACTCAGCTGTTGTTATTTTCTGGATGTGCTCTATAAATGTGTGCATGTTTGTATTGTGTATTCTGAAAAAAATCTCTGGAGACAAATAGAGAAATTAGAGGAAAAGCAAAATCAAAATTAGTCTTCCAGGTGTCTGCAGAAGTTACAAGTTACCCGTATTAATTCATTTGTAGTTTATTTTTAGTTTAACTTCCCCAAAACATTGTAAAGCTATTACACCCCAGTAATCACTGGATTGTGTTGGTTTTAATACATTTCTTCATGTTTTTAAAGGACAGCTCTTTATATCATAAAAATACAGATTAGTAAAATAAAACCTCAGGAGTGAAAAGGTCTTTGTGGTTGTGATATATTTCTGTGAAGGGTATTTCAAGCATTAATTATATACAGCAGGAAATTATTGCATGAACAGATAGGAATGGCTTTGCTGATCTGTGGGTTGTGTGAACACTTCCACTGGGAATTAGAAGGTTCTTTGTCTCTTTATTTTAGACAAATTAAATGGTTTGACAATTTCCTCATTCTTAATGTTGCATATAACTGAAGTGAATTAAATAGCCCTGTAGTTAAAAATAAAAAGCAACAATGATAATGATTCAGTGTATGTGTTATACCCTTGTCATAGGTTAGCAAGCATAGTCCCGGAAGGGACGTCCTTGCTAAGGGGTGCTTACAGTTTCCTCTGGGAACTGATAGAACCTATCAGCTGGCCAGTTTGAATATGGACAATTCTCTAAGCCACTTAAAGTTGTGATCACCTCTGTGATCCACATTTAAGAATAGGCAAACTCCCCCTCCAGGCTCTCTCGTTTCCGGCGCTGGGACAGGTGGCTGCGGGCCCCGTGTGGGGGCCAGCGGGCCCGGCCAGGCCCTGCTTGGGCCAGGCCGGGCCGGGCCACGGCCATCATGAAGCCATGGACCTGTTCCAGCCATGGAACCCCCCCCCCACTGCCTTGCCGTGGGCAGCCGGAGCGGCTCGGCTCTCCCCCCTCTCCACTGCGATAAGAAAAATTCAACATTCCAGCTGCAAAGCTGCAAGGCCGAGGTGAGAGTAACCCTTTTATTGCTATGAAGAGCTGAAAACCTGAGGGAAGAGAGAGAGGAGATGCTTAAAGCTGAAATTCTGTTGTGAAGCTATGATATATCAGAGTATCCTGTTGTAATTTCATGAAGATATGGGGGGGTGGAGTGTTCAACTCGTGAGCAAAAGCACCTGCGCTGAGATAGGCAGATGCTGACGCAGCTGTAATTTCATGAGAAGTTTGGACAGGGAGAGATGAACCAGATGAGGACTTTTGCTCCAAACGGGAAAGGAGAAAACCTCAGTCCGTAGAGATGAACCAGATGAGGACTTTTGCTCCAAATGGGAAAGGAGAAAACCTCAGTTCCTAGAGATGCTCCCAGAGATAGTCCTAACGATGAAGATGATGAAGACCCTTTGCTCCCAGGGAAGGAGAAGGGCCTCTGTTTTTGTTTCTGAACGGCTCAACCTTAAAATTGTACCCAAAAAACTTCAAGAGTGGACCCTCGAAAGCAGTTGCGGGAAAAGCTGCAAGTCGGGGGAAAGGACTCACACGCAGGCAGAGAGACTCCTCTTCCTAAATGGACTGAACAATATTTGGAAGTGGGTGGCTGTCTCGTTGTGATAATGTTTTCATAGCATGAGCAAGAAGAGACTTCTCTTTCTAAATGGACTGAACAAGGTTATTATGGCAGTGGTAAACAGACTGAACATCTTAAGGGTTGTCTTTTCACATTGTCAGTGGGAGAAGGGAGGAAGGTGGGGGGAGGAGGAGAGTTCTGAAGGTGGTATAATTTTTTTTCTTCTTTTAGGTCTGTTAATAAACTTCTTCATATTCTTTCAAGTTTGGTGCCTGTTTTGCATTTCTCCTAATTCTTATCTCACAGCAGATAAACAGTAATGAGTATTTTGGACCAAACCACTACACTAAATTGGTGTTTCCGCCCGGTTACAAACCGAACCCGCGACAACCCTGAAGCAGTTCTTCAGCAAAATCTCTTTAGAAATCAGGATTCCTGTTAAAAAGTGCTTGGCTTGAAATGATTGGGCTGGGCAGAAGGTGAACTCAGAGCAAGAGATATCTAGCTCTGCTAACCTAAAAGTACAGTCTAATGTTAGCTTTGTTTGCTGAAAGAAATGTTTGGGGTTGAGTCATTTTAAACATTGGAGAGAATTTAATCTAGCAGAAATAAATATTAAAGCAGTCTTCAAATAAGTGCAAAAAATCAATTTTATAAAGTTTTTGATTCTGTAGAGCCTGGATTGCTTTTTGTCACTTTTCTTTTTTTTTTCTTTTTTTTTTTTTTAATTTAGGAAGGCAATTTAAGGACATTGGTACAAACTCACTTTGTTTGGGGTTAGTCTGCATTTTTCAAGGAGAAGGACCAAAAATTTTGTCCACTACTGGTTGGAAAAAATGCATACCACACCATGCATACCACACCCAGTCCCTGTGGTCTCTGGTCTCTGTGTGTATTCCAGTGCAACTGTAGTAAAACACCTTCTTTGTAACATTCAAATCTTGGACTTTTATCTCCCAGTTTTGAAGAATGATGCATGTATGGCTGTTCCTGTCCAAACCATTGGCAATGATGTGATAATTTCTCCTCTTCTTTTCTCAGTGCCAGTGCTAAGGCCGCCCCTCTGAACATTAACAAAGTCTCCAACAGCTTACTGAATTTTGGCCGAAAGCTCATTGCTCCAGCCATGGCTTCAGGTGGGGCAGTGGGCACTCCTGCCGGCGGGAGCAGCTTCCCTCCCTCTTCAATGCCAACCAGGAGCACAGTGGAAGTCCCCCAGCCCCAGCAGCACCACCAGCAGCAGCAGCACCACCACCAGTCACAGCAGCAGAGGATGATGAAGTCTGAAAGCATGCCAGTTCAGCTGGGCAAAGGTAAAGGGGAGAGGTGTGGCAGTGCCGTGACTGAGGGAAGCTTTGTCGTACATCTTCAGGGCTGAAGAAAGTTCTTTCTTCTATTGATTTTTATATCAGCGTGTACATATTTGGAGGAAACAGCAAAAAAAAGTATTTTGTTAGGCAGGATGCCTATGCCAAGTACAACAGCACATTTGCAGTGCAATACAGAATTAGATGTTATCTCAAGAATATACAAATACTGTAAGAAGTTTTGAACCTTTAAAAATATATTAACCAGAAACTGCATCAGACAGACCAACAAACTACATCATTACCATAAACATGAGCCAAGTAATTTTTCAGGTTTTTAAATGCAACTTATTTTTAACTGGGAAACTAATTTCATATATGTTTTTTCAGGTTATTGGCAAAAAATCCCATGCATAACAGTATTAGGTAAATACATAATAATAAGTGAAGGAAGTTAGAGAGTAATTGTTCATAAACAAATTCTTATTCCCTTTAGAATGTGCGGAGCTTATTTAAGAAATTATTTGAGCCATAGCATGAATTTATCTTTTAGTAATTTGTGATGGCCCTCTGCATTTTATTTAGTAAACGCTGCATCTTTTTCTTAAGCCTTTCTTCTTATATTTCTTGAGGACAGCTTACTCAAACAACAAACTCACAAGCTCAGCTTTGGTAGTTGTTTGCTATACTCTGCCACGCTCAAGGTAGGTTACTGCTTTTCATCTTCAGCCAGCCCATGGCAGTATGTGCTTTTCAAGGAGTATGTAGAGCAAAACAGTATCTGCTGCATTTGGCAACTCACCCAGTGTCATGATTATGAGCTTGAGGGCTGGTGCTGGTTGCCCTGAACCATTGCATAGGATTGCATCTTTTTTTTTCACCAGATTTGAAAGTGTGAGAGAAGGGAAATAACACTTCATAGCTGAAGTTGGTGTTCCTTCTCTTTCCTGTGGCACCCATATGGTCCAAAGGTCCTTCCATGATGCATGGCATCTCCAGCAGACACTGAGGGAGCAGAACTGAAAGGTGCAGCTGTTCTTTTGGAGCAGACACATACAGGCATTTCTGCAAGGGCCACTGCAGCTGCTTGGCAAAATCCATATATGCAGCTTCTCTCAGAATCACCGAAGAATCTCAGAAATTGCTCCAGCAAGGGTTTTACAGTGAAACTGAAGTGCAGTGAAACTTTGATGCAAATCCTGTCACAACAATGGAAGTAAAATTAGGTGTAGAATAAAATTATTTACACCGTTTCGGAGAGACTTTCTCTTTGCTTTTTTAAAAGTTTTCCATAGTTCCCTTATCACATTATTCTCTTTTTCCCTCCTGAGTTTAAAAGTGGTCCTTGGGTGGCTGTTTCTTTCCCTGCTTAATATAATAAAAGCATTTAATTTGAAGCAACTTCTATATAGATGGAGCTGATTGTTGCTTTATCTTGATGTGGCTGCTAAAGGATGGCTTGTTATATGTGCCAATTAACATGTTGTATCGTCAGGAAATGCACCTGATACTTTCCATACAAGAATCAGAATAAAAAATTGTAGTTATGCTTGGTCATTGTCATGTACAAGCTGTGCACATATTTCTCTATCAACAGGGATATGGAGATTTGGTAAAGTTACGAAGAATTTATGATGTAGGGCATAAAGCATTTTCATGGTAAGAGGAAAAAACATACTGCAGCTTCTTCTTAGTGTATTCTGTCTATCCATATTTGGTACAGCCTTTGCAGAAGTAATTTAAGGGCAACAAAATGTAAATATACTATTTTTTTAATAGGTTCAGATGACAGAGGTTTTTTTTACATTTTTGTGCCATGCTTGTTGTTCCAGACCTGTACAGTTATAAGTATTTTGCCTATAATTGTATAGAAATTTTAAATTATGGCAGCTATGTTTGCAAGTGCCATAATCTATATTTTTAAAGACACACAAAAAATAACAAAAGGAAATATGAAGTGTTTTAGAGGCTCCCCAGTGAATTCTCTCTGAAGTAAGTTTAAATATTTAGCAAAAAAAATCCCTATTTGCAATGACACTGTGGTGGAGACAGGCTAAAAAGCCTTTTGAAGTTTGATGCAGGAACATCTGTAAACAACTCTACACAATCTCCATCACACCTTAAAAGCAAGATTAAGTCTTTTCAGTTCCGTGGAGGACAATAACACCACCTCAAGAAAGAGCGGTACAGCAACTCCAGTGAATGAGGGCACTCTCCACAGCTATGAGAAGCTGCCAGCACTTCTATCCCAGGCATTGAGATTTAGGATTTACTCTCAGAAGTGTACTTGTTCCACCCATGTTTGTGCTGAACTTTTTAGCTTCTACACTGGTTTTTTTCTAGCTCTGGATTCTGCTGTAGGTTCTGAGTATCTAAAAGCTATTTAGCATGGTTTGGAAATCCAACGCTCCCAAGTTGCTAACTAGCTGTCACTAATTGTCTCCTGTTCTTGTTCTTCGCTGTGTTTTCAGCTCTCAGCCTCCTGGAGCTTGGTTATTTAGCTGAGGTGGGCAGAGGCATGGATTTAGGATTTAAATTGATAGACATTTGCACTTCCAGTTGATCTAATATTGACAGATGTTCAGTTGGACAGTGCACCAGGCCAAAGTGCTGTAAATCTTACAGGCATCAAGCCGTAAAATAAGTCATCCATTTTTCTTGTATTGGTCCTTTCAGGTTTTGAATGCTCAAGTAGTGCTGATAATTTAAATTAATATTGTAGAGATTTGTAAGTTTGAAGAGATTAAATTAATTGGTTGATCTACTTTGTGAAGAAGTCCTTGGTAAACAAAACACCTTGCAGGACTGTCAAAATAATCCTATCCCAGCTTTAACAGCTCTATTTCAACAGAGTTACCACTCACAAACCAGCTATCATTCATGTTGCCATACTCTAGATGAGGGATGATTGGGTTACATGATCAGTTGTAATTATTTCTTAGTCCAAAGTTTTGGTACTTGCTGAATTTCTGTAAGAAAAAAATGCATATAATTTAGATAATGTAAATGGAAAAACCCAACCATAATTGCAAGCCTGTAATTCCAGATGAGTCTTCAGCATTACAAATCACAGTTGAACAAAGTATCCAGACACCTAATTGGAAATTCAGTTCCTCCTAATAATATATTAATCCCATTCAGGCTGTCCTCAGCACAGAACAAGATCGGGTATCATTACTGATTACTTAATGCAAGATAGCCTGCTAACAGAAGAGGGATTGAAATATTCTCTTGATCCTGCACAGTGAAGTAATTTGTTGGCACAAAAGTTGAATTCAAATATTAAGTTCATTGGATTTTCAGTTGAGGTGGTTATTTTGAAAGATAAAAATACTGATAATGGAAAAACCATGGGAAAAAAGCAGAATCATTGCCCTTTGTGTTCCAGTGGATCCTTCATCATTCAGAAACTGGATATTCTTTGATTACCAAATGGCAGTGCATTGCCAAGAAAGAAAAGCATTTCTCTTTTTCTTCCTCCTTGATAGCGCCAGATACAGTTTTCCTTCTAGGTCATTTCACAGTGAAACCCAAAAGGCTTTTGATTTGAGTGCAGCTTAACCACTAGGACATATTAGAGGACCAGTTCGAAGACAAAATTCTGCCAAAACTGTGATTAGCTATTTAAACAGTTTCCAGGCTACTGTTTGTTTTTATGAGTTGATACTACTGTGGCATTTATTGTAACACAAGCAGAATTTCCGCAGTCACTGTGTATGCCCTAAAGACATGATCCCCCTATTTAGAATTATTTATGAAGTGTCTCTAGAAAATGAGTATGCTTTTCATATGGATAAAGAAATTGTCCTTATTAATAGCAGAACTGAGTACAAAAAGGAATAAAACACAGATTGACAAATGGGGTTATTTTCCTTTTCTAAAAACATATAAATATACATATTATTAGGTAATTATGAAATTTTTTGACAGTAAGGATACAGGTTCTGAGCATCTCATGGAGTGTCTCTCCAAGAGAGACATGGAGTGAGTCCAGTGGAGGGCTCCAAAGAAGATTAGGGGGCTGAAGCACCTCACTTACGGGAAAGCTGAGGGAGCTGGAACTGTTTAGCCTGGAGAAGAGAAGATAGAGAGGGGATAGTATCTAAATGGAGGTGTGAGGAGGATGGAGCCAGGCTCTTCTTGGTGGTGCCAAGCAGTAGGACAAGAGGCAATGGGCAGAAACTGATGCACAGGAAATTCCACCTGAACGTGAGGGAGAACTTCTTTACTGTGCAAGTGACCGTGCATTGGAACAGATTGCCCAGAGAAGTTGTGGAGTACCCTTTCCTGGAGATACTCAAAAGCCACCAGGACACAGTCCTGGGTAATGTGCTCTAGGGGACCCTGCTTGAGCAGGGGGCTTGGGCCAGGTGACCTCCAGTGGTCTCTTCCAACCTCAGCCATTCCGTGATGCTCCCAAATCGCAGAATGACACTGTCTGTGTAAAGTGCCAGCGACAAAACGGTTTTGACTCTTTCATTAAGTTTAGATTTTTATCTAAATCATCGCTTAAAAGCCCTGGGGTTCTGCAGCCTATGACTGCTGGTTATCCAACCTTCCCGTTTCCTTTTGCCTGTCCCTACAGGGCTCTCTCACAATGTCCTTTCTGTTCAAAGCAGGGTGCTCCGGCTGAACCCCCAAAGCTGCGGCTCTTCCCTCCGGCGAGCTGCAGCGGCGGGGCCGCGCTAACGCTGTTGTTTGTTTGCCAGGCGAGGCGGGCGAGGCGGCGCCGCCGGGGCCGGCCCAGGCCCAGCAGCAACCCCCGGCCACCACAGGTAGGCCCGGGCGGCGCCCGCCGTCACTGCCACTGTCCCTCCACCGAGCGCCGCTGTTGTGCCGGGAGAGAGCTCGGCTGCGCCGCGTCCCTCCCGACCGCTCTGTGCGTGTGTGTGTGTGTCTGTGTCTGTCTGTGTGTGTGTCTGTGTCTGTGTCTGTGTGTGTGTGTGTGTCTGTGTGTGTGTCTCTGTCTGTCTGTCTCTGTGCGTGTGTGTCTGTGTGTGTGTCTGTGTCTGTCTGTATCTGTCTGTGTGTCCTTGTCTGTCTGTCTGTGTGTCTGTCTCTGAATGTGTCTCTGTGTTTGTCTCTGAATGTGTCTGTGTCTGTCTGTGTGTGTGTGTCTGCGTCTGCGTCTCTGTGTCTGTGTCTCTGTGTGTGTCCCTGTGTGTCTGTATCTGTCTGTGTGTCCGTGTCTGTGTGTCTGTCTGTGTGTGTCTGTCTCTGAATGTGTCTCTGTGTTTGTCTCTGTGTCTGTCTGTGTGTGTGTCTGTGTCTGCGTCTGTGTCTGTGTGTTTGTCTGTGTCTGTGTGTGTGTCTCTGTGTGTCCGTCTGTGTCTGTCTGTGTGTCTATGTGTGTGTCTCTGTGTGTGTCTGTGTCTCTGTGTGTGTCTCTGTGTCCATCTGTGTCTGTGTGTCTGTGTGTGTCCGTGTATGTCTGTGTATGTGTGTCTGCCCGTGTCCGTGTGTGTGTCTGTGTGGTGTGTGTGTCTGTATCTGTGTGTGTGTGTCTGTATCTGTGTGTGTGTGTCTCTGTGTCTGTCTGTGTCTGTGTGTGTGTCTGTGTGTCCGTGTGTGTCTGTGTGTGTGTATGTGTGTCTGCCCGTGTGTGTGTCTGTGTGGTGTGTGTGTCTGTATCTGTGTGTGTCTCTGTGTGTGTGTCTGTGCATGTGTGTGTCTCTGTGTCTGTGTCCCCTCACTGGCATCCGCTGTGCGTCAGCGTCCATCTGCGTTACAAATCTCTATGTGCTTGCACTTTGTAGCCCATTTCACACTCTGTCATGGGGGGGCAATTCCACCATCACTGTCCCTTTTAGCTGCATTACTTCCCTCTTGTTATATTTGGGGCAGGTATTTTGGACCAAATGTCTACTGTAGTGCACTTGACTTACCTGCCTTGGATGAAATAAAAAGCATATGGATTTGTGTGATGAGGTGGCTTGAATGAATTTTAAAAGTGCTGGAAGCCTTTGTTCCAATTTCACTGTAGGAGAAAAAGGGAAACTAATTTATCTGAAAAGTTTCATAAAACTCATCTCATTCTTTTTGCAAATTTTAATACCCTACATCCTGACTATGGCCAATACAGACAGATGAGCAGATCTGAATGGTTTTGAATTATATATGGTGCCATACTTCTGTTCTTCTTGGTATCTTTGTCCTTGCTCTCCTTATAATTATGAAAGCTATTCTTTTCCTCTGTAGGGACCAAACAGAATGAGCCATCAGTTTTGTGTGTCTTTTTTGCATCTTCCTCTGATTTTTCATATATTTTAGCAGGGACCTCCGAAGTTCCTGATTATATCCCCCATAATTTAACTCAAACTTAGTAAGATCTGAAGCTCACTTTCCTTTTATTGTAAGTCTTCTCTTCCTCAGCATCACCTTTTACTTTATTATATGGCCTTATTATTGATCACATTAAATTTAAATTATCATTCTTTTCAAGACGTCGTAGGTCTCCACAATACCAACAGGTTGGTCCCTTTTTCCATTGCCACATCTGTGTGTTTTCCAAATGACTTTCAGGCAGAGTATTTGTAACCCTGGGGTCAGTCCCAGTGTCATTAGCAACACTCAAGTTGTGAGCCACTTAGAAGCCAGCACATGGAGATAACGTTGCTCCTTTTTGCCTCAGAAATGGATGTATTTTTAGAGTGTGAAATCCTGTGCATCATTACTGTGAACTATTTATGCATTTTAATGTGCATAAATATATTTTTGAGACATCCTACACAGTAATGTGTTCTGACTGCTGCGTCAGGGATCCTTACGTATTTGTTCTGTGTGCTTCATAGGCATGTATTTGATTTCCATGTTTATGGGGTTTATTCAGCCTGTTTTATATAGATTTTAGGACCTTCTGGTATATGCTTAGATGGTCAAAGATTAAATTTCTCCATTTTTTTTTAAGGAGCCATATTGTATTTATCTGATATTGACAGAATGAGTAGATGAAAATGAGAGTTTTGATTCAGTGGTGTTCTCAGGTTGGTGATTAAGCTGCTAAAGAAGAAAGACATGGAGTTGTCTGGTTATTAACTGTACTTTATTGCAAATTTCATGAATTTTGATTCTACATGAGGGGTAAGACTTCATTTTTCTTTTTCTTCTTTTTTTTTTTCCTGAGGAATAACCCAAAATTAGAAACTCGTATCCCATTACCTTCTTGTGAAGCTATTGAGTGAGCAGAATGTACCACACTGCACATTAAGAAATATGTAGAATCAGTAAGACACACAACGGAGAAGGTACAAATGGCATTTGTGTCATTGTCCTAAGATCCCAAAATCTGCGCGTTGGTGCTACAGTGTTGTTTCCAAAGTCATGTGAGGGTTGTTAAGGCCTTGGTGCATAAATAATACATCTGAAGGACTTCAGAAGAAACATGGTGACTCCGTTAAATGTTGTTGAAGACGCTTCGTTTAAGAGTTGGACTCGATGATCCTTGTGGGTCCCTTCCAAGTCAGAATATTCTGTGATTCATTAAATTTCTGTTTTGGGAAAATCATACATGCCTTTTTTTCTTTTTCTCCCCCACATTAAGGAAAACACATACGTTTGGTGTGACATGTCTTTTGGCTTTCTTATTTGGAGTTGTAAAAACAATGACGCCTCTGGAAAATAGAAAAGCCTATCACAATCCAAGAATTCTGCTTTATGACTTGCAACATACTGTAATTATTCATAAGTGCTGTTCTTTCTGTCTTCTCAATCATATCCCCAAATAATCCATGTCACAGCACTGTTCACAGGATTAGATTCAGAATAAAAAGATAGTGTTTCCTAATGATAGTTTTCCCAGATTTGCTTATTCTTGCAGAAGGACCGGATGCATCCTAGCCGTTCTTCTTACTTGGGTATAAAACATACAGATATAGTATTTTTATCACTTCTGGTTTACTGTATCTCTGTCGTAGTTAAACTAGATCTTGTATGGCTCTTACTTTTTATTTTTATTATATATTTTATAGGCCATAAGAACCAGATTGTTTAAAGCTCTTGGTGTTATTTGGGCAAATTCCCTTTTAGGACAGTTGTGTTGTTCTATCTACAAAATCTTGTTTGGCTATGAAAGTAGTTGCATATTCTGTTCCTCTGAACTGTGATCCATCTTTTGAAGTGTAGCTATTTGCAGTGGCCATGAGGACATTTCTCTGTCTTTTCAATTTTTTACTATATTTTTATAGATAGAGCTGAAAGAGTATGCAAAAAAAATCTTCACACATCATTTTTTTCCATTTTTTTAGCAATGTGTATTTTTCATGTGTGTGGGTTCCTCAGTTATATATAAAGTGTTCTTCTCTCAATATTTTCTGTGAATTTTTTTCACATAATCTGCTTATTTGCAGGTGAAGTGTGTTAAGTGCAGGCCATGCAGTGAAGAGTACGTGAAAAATACACTTTGCTCATTGTTTAACTTTTTTTGTTGGTTTTTTTTCAATCTTGACCCTATCGGGAATATATCTTCTTATTACTAGGATGGTAAAGAGAGGCTATTTAATCTGATGTACACTTAATAAATACTTTCCTGTTACACTTTACTCTGTCCACCAAATAGATTTTTTTTTACATTTAGCATTTATATTGGCTGCTCTTGCTTAGCTGTGTGAATTGCTTTTATAAATGCTTTATTTGCTAAAACATGTGATTCCATCTGTTCCAAGACTATTTTTAAGTTTACCTACTGCAAAACCACACTTCCATTGTAAATTGCCACTACGAAATGCATAAAAAGTCTTTTTCTTACATAAAGGCAACTGTAAGGATAATGGTGTTGCCAAGTGACATGATTTTATCCTAAAATTAGAAATCTTCTAAAAATTTCCATGTGAGTGAATTATTTTTGCTGTTTGCCATGCAGTGTTTTCTCTTTTTTCATCTCCAGGATTATTTACAGTATACCTGATTAATGCATATCCCATTTTTCTATAAAATGTGAAAGCAAAAGTTAAGTGAGATCTACAACAGCCTCTATCTTAAGGAAACTCTTAAGGAAACTCCTCAGACTAAGTGGTAGGTAGTAAGTGCCTGGAGGAGGACTGTGAAGAAAAAGAAAAATCCAGTTGGATGCAGTTGGTGGGAAGTAAAGACTATATAAAGTAAAAAGTTAGAATAAGAAGTTGCAGAAGAGACAGTGTGGAGGGATCTGAAGAAGAGGTGGAGGCAGACAGGAAGGTCCACAGAAGCATGAGAAGCAGGACATAAAATGTAGGAGGGTCATGGGAGAGGTAGGCAGAATAAAGCGACAGAGAATGAATGACAAGATAGGAAGCAGTTTATATGAGTTTTCTTCTAGAAAATGTTTAGAATATTAAACCCAGATCCTTTCATGAGTTTTGTCGTTTAAGGTCTGTTTATTCAATGTCACGTTTTGTTCTTTGCTAGTTCGATGTCTTTGCAGTTAGCAGTCTCCTTGCAAAAAGTGTATTTCAAATAAATCTGTAATTATTCCCTTAAGAAAATGTGAATGATTTAGTTGCAGAGGATCATACTTGATGCTATAGATGGTAGCATGAAAGCACGCCAAAAACAAAGGAAAGGAAAAAGGAGAACATAAACCCTCTCATCAGAATAGCCATCAAACAATAGACAGGAAGAGTTCTTGAGCATTAGCTTTATGTGCTATTTAACTTTTTTCCAGGATGGAAAACTCTACAGTTTCATGGAGTCATTCTATCTTGACTTCATCATACACATGATAAAAAGATTTTTTAAACTAGCATCTCTCCTAAGGCTACATTTTCTTAATGAAAGTTGATGAAAACTGACATACTGGGGGATATTTCCTAATGAAAACAAAACTTTAATTTAAATATTTGAAAACACTTTGTAAGCCTGAACTAGAAGAAATGGTCCTTATCAGAGGCTGCCTGACTGCCATGGTGAACTAGCCCAGGCTTTTCCCCAGATGTCTTCACTATGATAGTGGACAATGCTAGATTCTCTTCAAAAGCTCCATGAAATGAGAGTAAGTTACTGGTAGACTTCATCGAAGTGTCTGTTAGGCGGAGATGGTCTTAAAATTTGAAGCATGAGAACTTAAATTTATTTCCAAACTTAACTTACTTTTTTTCCTGTTTAAAGTCTAAATATTGTGATCTAGATCTTCAGTGTCCAACCCACTTTTGGAATCTGAAGTTCTTGTTCTGAGCATTCTTTGCCATGTTTTATAGCTGGAAAAGACTATTTCCATTGTAGTGTTGATGACATCAGATTTTTTTTTTGTTATGAGATGGTACTTCTCTCATTTTGCCACACAGGGCATGAAGGTCCTCAGTCTGTGGATATACTAGGGTGCATATAGTGAGGTGGTATTTATATATATATGTATGTATTTGTGTGTGTATATATATACACATAATTTAGCATATATATAGATATAGGTATGTACTAGTGTATGTTTGTGTATATATTTATATATACACAAAGATTTTGTGTTCTTCTCTCATACAGAAATTAAGTTCCATGTGAGAACAGTCCTTCAATCTCTCAGTGCATGCTGACACACTTCAACATTTCATTCTGTGTTGAGCTGTCTGTGACTCCTAGTCAATGTCAGTTAAGACAAGGAAGTATTTGTGGGGAAAAGAAAATGCCCATTGATTAACTCTTTTGGGTTTTTATACTTGCTTTACAGGCCAAAGTTCAAAAATCATCAGTTCATCTCCAAGCATAGAGAGCTTGTCTGGAGGACGTGAATTTACAGGATCTCCACCTTTGTCTGCATCAAAAAAGGATTCCTTTTTCAGCACCATCTCCCGCTCACGTTCCCAAAGCAAAACTATGAGCAGAAAAGAGTCGGTGGGTTCTTTTAAGTTTTTTAATCTATTTTAATGTCACACTGCATTACTTGGTAGAGACACTCATTTCTTCTATACATAGAGCACTTTCACTTGGAAATGTTTCCTTTAGCACACATTAATGGCCACAGCATAAATAAGCTATTTCAACTGTTTGTGCTGAGTGATGTCACCATTATGGCTTCCATCCCATTATCCTACCTGAAATGAAACTGCGAAAGTGCCTGTTGCCTCTGGGAAAGACGAGAGAAGTCCTGTAAGATTTCTTGCTTTGTTAGACTTTTGTTGTAGTCCTGAAGTTAATAAGCAGTTCAGTGGGAAGCTTGAATGCTCAGCAGATCCAAACATGTCCATCTGTTGTCCCTGAAATTCCTTAATACATCAGAGGTTTCCCAGTGCCTGTAGCATCTGTAGTCTACAGTCACAGTTCTATTTCTTGCGCAGCTCTGACCTTCCATTTGGTCACAAGAAGCTAGTATTTAAACAGGTTGTTCTCATCCAAGAAAATCAGCTCTTCTCATGGGTATGTTCCAAAGAAATTCTCATCCCATACAAGATATTTTAGGAACACTGCTGTGATAAACTAGGTATTCCATGGAACATGAGGATCCTTGTTTAGTCTCTAAACACATTTCGCTTTGTCTCTCTGCTGACTAGAGAACAGTTACATAGCAGATGTAGTAAGTCGTACTTTTTGTAAGGTGATGGCACAGTGGTTTTCTCCATTCTTTTTTCACAGATGTAGGCTCAAATAACTCCCTATTGATTTCAATAAGTAGGAATTGTAATAGCCAAAACTTCTGTTACAGCATTCTTCAGGTGTTCAGAGCTAATACTGCACAGAAATTTCTTCTGAACTTCTCAGCGCTTTTTATTTTCAACAGCAGAATCTTTATTAATAGTCACATCATGTTTTCAATTTGATATTCAAAATGTTCTAATGAAATGCACAACTTTGTGCAACTTTGTTCAGTTTTTGTTCACTGAATGAGGGTGTTTAATTCTTGTTCCAAATGCTTTACTGTTGTCTAAAGAAAAGCTGTGTTTTGTGGTTAGTCAACAAGAAGCTATAATTTTGGTTTGTGACCATTTAAAACATGTTGGATTTAATTTAAAGCTAAAACAACAATTTAATTTCTTTCTGCTTGTCCTCATGAGTTGAAGAAAAATAAATACAGCAGTATTGAACTTTTCTTTTTATGTGGCTTAACAAGATCTAAATACAGCTTTCATTTGCAGCTTTTATCCAGGCCAGAACTTGGGGGTTTTGCACCCATAAAATTTAAGAATAATTCCTCCTTAGTCCTCTAATAGGAGGCAGGAGAATGTACCACTATATATTCATACTCAATTAAAATCCATTCACTATTAACATGTTTTCCGGGTAAACAATGTCCCAGATTTGGGGTATTTTATAAATGTTTTCATCAAGAATTTTTGATAAAGAGTTATTCATTAGAACAGATTTGTTGTCTTTATGATCATTTTCAGTGGATTCATAATCATGATAAACAAAGCAGGGCATAGATTTTCAAAATAATCCTTTGAACTGTGATATGTAATTTATATTTTAGCATTTTATGATTAAAGAGCTAGAAAAGGTTTTAGGCTACCATTTCCTTGTGTTCAGTTTTTGACTGACGCTTAATATGGCAAAACGGAATTTGTAGCAGATCCAAGAGTAAAAGGTTTGTTTAAATCTGTTTTCTGCTGCACAAGAAAATGTTTGGATTTTGTTTTCCTGTAAAGTTCATGGTACTTCATTTTCCATATAGAGTAGAAGATCCTAAAGAGTTCTTCCTGAGGTCCCAAAGTAGTTGCATCAGTATTCTCCAGTTGTACAATTGCTTCTTTTCCATGTTTTCTGGAAGCAGAAGTCTTGAAAACATAATGGATCCACATCTTTGTTTTATTTATCAAACTGAGCTGGTTTACATTTTTAATCTAATAATTATACAGATTACAGTGTTAAGTATTAGGGAAATTACCTTTGTTGGAACATTGCCATGCATCAATCTCTTTACAAAAAGATGGTTTTGAAATCAGATATTCTTGGTGTGGCAGATGAAAGATAATCCATTTTCTCTTCATCCTTGTATTTCTAATACCAACCCTTTCCAAGCAAAGTGGAAGTGGAATGCATGTGTAAAAATACATCCTTTAACATGCAGTTAAAATAAGTTATTTTCACAGAGCAGAGTGTGTTACTGTAATAGTGTCATGAGATGAACAGGAATGTCATTGTCAGACTGCACTGGAGTTCTGTGTCCAGCACTGGGCTCCCCAGTACAAGAGAGACATGGGCATACTGGAAAAAGTTCAGCAAAGAGCCACAAAGGTGATGAAGGGACTGGAGCATCTCTCCTGTGAGGAAAGGCTGAGAGAGCTGGGACTGTTCAGCCTGGAAAAGAGACGGCTCAGAGGGGATGTCTCCAATGTGTTTCAGTATCTGGAGGGAGGGAGTAAAGAGAACAGAGCCAGGCTCTTTTCAGTGGTGCCCAGTGACAGGACTAGAGGCAATGGGCACCAGCGGCAACACAGGAGGATGTCTGATCGTCAAGGAAACATTTTCTTTTGCTCTTGAGAGTGGCTGAGCACTGGCATAGGTTACGCAGGCAGATTGTGGATTCTCCACCCTTGGAGATCTCAGAAGCCATCTGGACACTAATCCTGGGCAGCCAGCCATGCTTGGTGGCCCTTCTTGAGTGTGGGGTTAGGCAAGATGAGCTTCTGAGGTCCCTTTCAACCTCAGCCATTCTGGGATTCTGGAGAGGATAAACGCCCACGGAGGAATGTGACATGTCTAAATTCTTTCTTTCCTGAAGAGAGTCCAACAAGTTGGGCTTTATCTGTGAGAGTTACAAACAAAATTGATACTTGTTTCATTGCCTCCAGGAATACACTGTGTCCATTTATCATACTAAGGACTTCTTAAGGTTATATTTATTTGCATTTGGGTTATATTTATTCTTCTACATATTTTTTTTCCCCTCAGATGCAAAGATCAATGTAGCAACTTCTTTATTTCTGTTACCAGAAACAGATGTTCCCTGTTTTATTTAGTTAAAGAAATGAATCTACAGCCTCAGGGCTGAATGCACAATATCAGATCATGTTCTGGCAGCCTGTAGCATGCTGATGTTTTTCATGTTGCTCTTGACTGGCACAAAGCTGTATGTTAATGTGAGGTCCACCAAATGGGTTTGGAAGCCTGTTTTGTGCCCAGCATTGAGATGGTTCCCTGCTCCTTTGTATCCTTTGTGGCTTTCTGACAGGAATAACTTAAGCAGCAGTTTCTGGAGCTGTTTTCCTGTAAACAAACACAGGAAATTTTAATCTGTAATGCACTCTAGTGTCCACTATCTTCTGAATGGTTCAGTCTTGCTGGAATAAAGTCCTGCAAAAGTTCCTCTCCTAGCCTACTGCCCTCTACTTTTCGGCAGAGTTGTGAAATAGGGTGCATTTGTGGTCCATTTATTTCTCATTATGTTTCGTTTATGTCTCCAGCAACCATTAAAGAAAGTCTACCCCTCTTTTTAGCAAATAGCAAAGCTGCTTAGATGTTGATTCTGGCAAATATGGTTGCCTGGTCCCAGTTTCTGGCAGAATCTTCTGTAAATTGCTTTCAGACATGGAGATGTGCCTGAGAGGAAACTTCTGAGTCAAACAATATAAACATTTTTTAAACTTTCATTAAAAAGAAAAAAAGTAGGAAAATGTGGATTTGACTGAAAAGAAAGTTTTAATTTGGGGAAACTGTGTATTTTAACAAGTAAATTTCTACATAAAAGGTTTCAACTTAAGAAAAATCAAATTACCCATTTGGAAAATATATTTGTTAAAAAATTCCCAAGAAGGAAACATTTCTAAGGAAAATCTGGAGCAGTTAATTTTCTTTACTAAAATAATTTACAAACATGGTCAATCAGAATCCTCATTTCTTAGCAAAAATATCCTGAACAGAAGTGTCATGCATCATGCTGGTTTTGATTACACAGACTTTTTAATTAAATCAAATTTGACAACATATGCTATTGTCCCCACAAGCACGTATAAACAACTGTTACTGTCTGTGATTTACATAGCTAGTCTGACTGATTTGAAGTTAGTTATGAGTACCCCTACAGGTTAGAAAATTAATGTATGCCATTATTTTCAATTAAATAGGCATCTGCTTTACTGATTTAAGAGCCTGAGTTTAAGCATACAAAGTTGACAGTTCTGCTCAAGTAGAAGTGGTATATGAAAACCAAAGAGATAATAAAAGAAATACTAGGCAACCACACAAAGAAAACCATGTATGCAGAAATTCCTTTGAAGAAGAACATGCCTTTTGTGCATGGTACACATCTTGGAGATGGTTTTTGTTACCATATATCTTTTCCCTGACTGTCACTTTTACAATTTCTTTACAATGTTTTAAGCAAAATACTTGTCAGTTCATACTTAGCAATGCCAAGCATTTATTTGGAAGTACAAATGCTATGATGAAATGTGTTTTTTTCATTAAGCATCATAAAATGTGCCCAGAATAAGTTAGTTTGTCTGTATACATCATCCAATGCCTTGATCAGTATATTGGATTTGTTAGGCCTAAAGTTACAGACATGTTGATTATTCTCAATGCCATTAAGTTTAAAATACTTTAATGCCTTCATGTTTAACTGTAGTTAATACTGGAGGACATATGTCTCCCTTATTCTGATGTGACAGGCCAATTCAGACACAAAAAAAATGCAATTTATTTAATACTTTGGTGCTTGTCTAATTTTAGGGTTAGATGAAAAGAATATTAAATTTCAGATGCTGATGGGTCACATGAACAGAGTTTGTAGAAAAACCTCTGAGGTATTTTGGAAGTATGGTTTTTTTCTTGGTTGCCTTCCTCTGGCTCAAACAACATCCTGTAACTCAAATGAAAGAGCTGAAAAGAGTAGAAGAAAAAATAAGTTGCCTTTTTTAGTTTATTAGAAATACTTGCAAGTTTCTTATAATTTAATGAAGCAACAGCTGTATGCATGAGTGGCAGCTTTGAATCCTAGAGCTCCTTATCTTTTTTGGAGTGATTCATTTCAGGGAAAAGAAACTGTACTGTGATAAAAACTGGAAGTTAATTGCTTAGAAAAAAAAAGATGAATAAAAACCCAAGTGGCTCTGCAGTGCTTTTTCTGTCATATTACGAGCATTAAACATGTATACAGAACAGACCTGTGGGGCCATTTGGAATATTTTAAAAATGTCAATGTAAACTTGTCTTTCTCTGGTGCAAAAGATTCAGATTCTGCACTGAAGCAGAATGATACCACTTGGAAAAGGCAATAAGGACTTCAAACATTATTGGGTAGCCCTAAACTGTCAGAATTTAAAAATTACGAAAATCAAGAATGAATGAGACCATCAGCAGTGTTTACAAAAGGATCAAAGTGACTTAGGATACTAGAAGTGTGACACTTCACAGCAACCATGCTACCAGCAGAGGTACAGGATTTGCTCTGTCCATCCTCTTTCCATACATTAATCATGAAGTTAATGTTTCAGCATCCCAGTGGCAAAGAAAAACATACCAGAGGGTCTGTGTTGGTAACTTGAGCTGCCCCATTTTCCTTTCCAGTGGGAATTTCATCTCTTCATCCTGCTCTTTTAAGATAACGCCATGAAATTACTGTCCATTTCTGTGCAGAGCTGAGAGACCTGCACTGAACTCTCAACAAAAACATGGATGTGGATGAGACACATGCCTCTAAACCAGGCTGTTGTTTTATTTGGGAGTTTTTTGAGCTGAAAGGGTTTCTGTGTTTGGAAGACTTTTTTTTCCCACTGGAATAGGTTGTGGCTATGCATTTAATAGCTTGATTCTTATTTTTGTCTGCATTTTGTTAAATCAAACAATTCCCTATAAAAACAACAAGACTTGTACTTCTGTTATTTTAACAATGTAGTATAAGTGGTGTATATTTAGAGCCCCAACATAATCACTATACTTAAATTTTACCTTCCTTAAACTCTGAAAAATTAGAGATTCTAAAACCCTTAAATAAATAATCCTGCTCTGGTCTACATCCTCAGTCATGTTAGGAATCACAGCAAAGGTCAAATACATCCAGCCTGACCAGAGGAAGATTTAGTGAAACTATTTTGCAACTGATGCTTAAAAAGAATTTAAATGAGTATGAGTTTAACAAAGAGTGTAGGACTTTGAGAGTCCTTCATAAAGGGCTGTGTATGTTGAACTGTGTGTGTATTAAAAAGCTTATTCAGGCAGCAAAATCAAGAAGTATACTTATGTAAGTACATCACACCTAATCAACTCTTTCAGTAAGGTTCAAGCAAATACGTTAGTATTATAATATTGAAGCATGGAGCACAAACTTTAATTAATTGCAGAATTTCTATGTATTAATCATTCCATATCCCTAACCATCCCCATATGCATTCAGCAACACTTACCACATTGTTTCAGAGCGCTCAAAAATCATAAAATGGCGAGGCTATTTCCCTGTTCACATTTCTCTTACATTTGCCACAGTGGGCTTATGCAGCCTTAAAGGCCAGCAATGTGTGTAACAGATGGGCAGAAAGTCCCTCAGATGTGATACTGAATGTAATGGAGGAAATGGGATTATCATTTGCCTATGTGTTTATTTATAACTATTTCCAAAATGCTTACAGCCATACCATCTAAATTGATGTATCAGTTTTTTATTTATGAAGAAATTTTCTGATATTCTTAAATCAACAATCTCAACAGCAGCACTGAGGGAAGCCTTTTATCAGCATTTGTGTTCAAAGGATAATTCCTAGTACCCTACAGCTCTTTCTGTTCTTATCTATTCCCTTACCAAGTGGAATACTACCTATTTTCTCAGCTGTTCAGTGCCTACCAATCCGCAACGAGTTATGCACAGCTCTTTGCATTCCATGGACCTTGCAGATTTTTATGGGTTTCGTTTTTAAACTGTCTCTTGGCAGTCCCAGAATGCAGTGCTTGCAGGTGGACTTGTGCAGGCAGCAGGTAGATAAGTCTCCCATGTCTTGTGTCTGCCGGCAGAAGTTTCTTTCCATCCCTGCCTTCCTTGTCTCCAGGCAGGAGCTTTCTCCATTAGTCGTATTTATCCTTCCCCATCTTCCTACTAAGGAAAAATTGTCTGATCATAGAAGTGGAATATTTTTAAGAGGAAAATGTACCCAGGTTAGATGAAAACAAGTCCTTCTCATGCTCCAGTAGTACAGTTGCTGGTTTCTAGCTCTGAACAGTGAGGCTGGTGCACCTGGAAGCTGTTCCAGTAATAGGTTTGACAGTGGGAGGTGTTTTGGAGAATTTCCAAGCCCATGGTCCTTTGCCACTAACATCTCCAGGCAAGGTGGGATGTGGCAAACCAAGCTGATTCCAACAGCGTGACACTGGCAAATTGGCTTTGAACAGTTCAAGATGGAAATTCAACAGCAGGACCTGGTGATTAGAAGCTGTTAGCCAGAATTTCAGCGCTTTTCAGGACTTTAATTGAAATTGAACGTATCTGTCAGTGTAGGGAGATCCTCTGAGGCACCATCTTTCATTTTCTTCCAAATTTTTAAGCTTTATTTTAAGAGACAATAAATCAAATAAACTGATAATCATACATCAATGCAATAAAGCAGCTATTTTGCCTCAAAGTCACCAATCTTAGTAGAGTTTATAAATAAATATGGATTGTAAATGGATAGTGTTTATTTGTAAAGAATAATAAATAAACATGTAAACTCCTAAAACTAGGGGGCAAGGAAGAGGAGAGTTATTCTAGTTTGGAAGAAGAGGATAAATAATTGACTACAAATTCTTGTTTCTTATATTTCAGGAAAGCTACAGATGCATAATGCAGTAAAATATACATGTGCATGTATGTCACCCATATTCAAATTCAAAAACAGTATGAAAACCATACTTCTTCTTGCATTTAGAAAGTGTGGGTCTCCTCAACAAATGCTAACTCCAGAATGCTAGAAATTTGGATGTTGGAAAAAGGTTTCTGGGTCATTGGTTATTCAGAATCCAAGTTGCAGCCCCTGTCAATTTTGTTGGGGCTTGTTCTCTATTTTGAGGGTGAATGTTAAGTACGGAAAGGCTGAAATTCTTATTCCTTTAATCCTTTATTAATAATCTCTTGGTTCTGTTTATGTGTGCATAGCTTGGAGAAGTATAGTGAGATGCCATGCCTTACTGTGTTGTTACAGAGAACACACAGAGGAAGTAAGGACTGTAGTAATGCCCAAAAATACATGCCTTCTAGCATTTTAATTCATTGCCAAATTTGTCTTGGTCTCATTCTATTTGAACATTTTTATCTCTATTATAAAATTCCTTTCTTGTCTTTGATACTTGTTTTCAATCAGAGCACTCTGAACCAAGTATGTTGTTGTTGTTGTTGTTGTGTTGGTACATAACCTGATTTAGCTTGGCTCCTAGGAGTCATAGTGGATATTTTGTTGACCTTTCCTTCATTTTTCATTTTATTTTCTTATTTTTTCCTAGTCCCATTCCCCCACCCCTTTCAGAGGGTTGTCACAGATATATGTTCACAAAAGATTTGGCAGTGGCAATTCTGTTTCGGGTTTTAAAACAGGTAATTACTCTTCTGCATTTACTTCTTTGAGAAGAAGAAGATACATTGTACCCTGAAATGTTTTAACTTTGACAGCACTACGTTTGAAACCTAGACTTCTCGGATTACTGTTTGCCTAATTCATTTGTGCTTACTCTGATGTCTTCTGATGTATTTTGAGATGTACAGTACTACCAGAAAGCAAAATTGGAAAGCAACCGGTCAAAGTAATGATAAGACAGAGAAGAAAAGAGATTTTTTTTAAAAAAAAGGTTTCTCTAGTCTGACAGAGAACCTGTTTGTGCTTTAAGGGTTCTGATCCAGAAAAGCAGTGAAATAAGTATGTAACTATCAGTAAGTATAAAGTCTGAGCAACTATGCCTACTAGCACTACACTGCACTAGTGAAATTAAGAGAAAATTTAAAGAGTAGAAAAGAAAAAAGGGAAGGAAGACATTCCTACTTAAGCTATCTCATACCACACTGGAATAGCAGTCCGAGTTAAAATGGTGTGGAAAAAAAAAAAGCATGAGCAGGAGTCAAAGTGGTATCAAATAAAAACATGGTTCATGTTTGCTGTGCATACGATCTAAAGGAACAAAATGCAAGTTTGTAGAACTTAGCTGAAAGTACTGTGCTTAAAATGTTTAACATTTATGAAAGTATATTCAAAATAATACAAACTAGGCAGCTGTGAAGATGTGAAGAACACAAAACATGAATTATTTGGAAATACATTAAGCATGGGGATATTTTAATTAGCACATAGGCATATAAATACTGTCAGATAATGGTTCAGCACAGGAAATCAATACATAACCTCTACTTCTGCAGGAATTAGTATATGAAGGCAGTATCTGAACTTCTTTATGTCCTCCCTGGGTAATATATTAATATCCGCAAAATATCATTTTGTGCAAAAATTTCACGAGTACCAAAATTTCAGTGTAAAAGTGACAACATACATTTCACCTCTGACTCTGATGTGCTTGGTGCACTTTCATCTAATCATTTCATAGCCCCTTCCACAAAGAAGAAACTTTCTCTTAACATCTGCAAAATAAATGCTTTATGAAAACTCTCTCAAAAATTCCACCTTTTCATCAACAACAGTTTGGCTCCATGCTGAAGCCATGTCTAGAAGACTGACTAATATAGCCATATTGTTTCCATGTCCTCCCCATATGTGTGTCTCCAGCCATCTGTTGTCTCTTGGCTTGCACTGTGAAGTCCTTCAGAGAAGCGGGATTTTTCTTTGTGTTTGTACAGCACCCAGCAGAGCAAGGCCTTGGTCCTGATGAGGGACCGTGAGTGATGCAGTTAAATAATAGATAAGTTAAATTTGTAAATAAAATAAATTAAAAGTTTGGGTTAAGTTCAACTGTATGTAATTCAGTGCTCAGAAACAGGGGTTTCTGGTTTAAATGTCAGCATATGCTGTAGACTATTCTGTGGCTGGCATAGAATATAAAAAAATTATGGGGGTGTCAACCAACATTCAGCTGTCAGAGATTCAAGATTATAAGGTTAAATCTTGTATTTAATTCTTAGATTAGAAAATGAAATAAATTCTCACAAAATGGAAAGAGTAACCACTGCTTTTTACTCCAGGGGAATTTGCTTAAAATTAAATGAGAAAGTAATTTATGCCTTGCATCTGAGTCTTGTTTGACTTGTAAACTGCTACTGACATCCAAAAAGTATACTATCTGTATAATTTATGAATAAGAACTTATGTACTGGAAAGACCCTTAGCAAGTCCCTGACTTCAGGATTTCCATGTATCAATCTAGTTTTTCCCATTATTTCCTCTAAATGTTTTGATACCTCAAATAAAAATTATTTTCTAATTTGCCCTGCCAATTTGCCAAGAGCTATGGGATGTTTCCTGAGTGCTCTTACTATGAATACTGAAAAAACTGAAAATGTGACTGGGCAAATTAATATAAGAAAAGTAGCTATTAACTACAGGAAAAAACAAACAAGCAAACTAAGAAACCCCACACCACCTCTAGCTCAAGACATTGCTGACGTGCAAATCTGTGTAGTCTGGAAGAGTATTCTGGGCAGTACCGTCACATGTTTATGTCATGACATCCTTTTTTGTCCACATTTCACTGAACCGATCATTGACCATCATCAGAACAGACCCCAGGAAGACTGGGCTCTTCTGCCAACTCAATTCTGCCACTAATTGGTTTTTTTATGTTTTAAATTTCAGTATTAGTGCTTAAATGCCTTAAATACCTTTAAATACTCTTCTCTTTGAAGGTAGTTTCTTTTCCACAGCACTTAGCATTTTGGTAGTGCTGCCAAGTTAATTCTTATCCAGGATTCAGATATAAGATTAATGGAATTTTGCCATTCTGAGAATACATGAATGAAATGCTTGGACATACATTGTTGTAAGCTTTGACAACAGAGTTTGCTTTTTCTTGACTTTCCTACATGATAAAACAGACAGAAGCACAATTTTTCTTTCATTTCCTGAATAGTGAGACTGAAAACTAAATGGTATTGTGAAAGAAAGGCATTACAGTCCTGATTTTCTGGGTTCGTATTCCCTGTTTTCCATACTTCTGTGTTAAGCTACATGTCATGTATTTGGGAGAAAATTTGTTTAAACTAATAAAAACAATTTTGAGAAAGAGTGGCTTCTTCCAAAACTATGTCATCAGACCTTGTAAAGGATGCCAAATTCCAGTGTCCTTACCCAGGTCTGCAACCCATATTGCAGCTTGTAAAGCCATGAGCTGTAAAAGGATAGGATTACAATGTCAAAACTGTAAAACTTTCTGTTCTTGACTACACTGACCACTTTCAGTTATTCACAGCTGTTTTTCTGATGCAGTAAAATTTGGTGAAAAATGGGGCATGGGAGAGGCATTGCTGATCTCATTATGAGCTCAGGAGAGAAGGAAGGATATAAAAAATTTATTTCCATACCTGTCTTTGTAAAGGTGAGAAGAGAGATGAAAGGAAGGGTAATAAAAACAGAAGAACAAGCTTTGGACAAATGGAGAGTACCAGAACTGTATAGACTGGGGGAGAAAATAGCAAAGAAATGTCAAAAAAATTAATCATAAAAGAATTAGTTTTCATGGC